>NC_056743.1:1443380392-1443467892 GCF_019279795.1 Protopterus annectens | reverse complement strand
TGTAAAAAAGGGTTTATGGCAACATCTGTAGCTGCAGTTTGTATAGATAAGTGTGTGTCACAGCCCAAAAGGGCAGGTAAGTAGGCACCTTATGGAATTTTCTAGTAGCCTACAAACATGTTAAGCACCACATACAGCAATGTATACATACTGATCATGTGTAACCCAGTGGTGAATACATATTGTCATGGGTCCACAGGACAGGCAACAATTGGGAAAAGTCCAAGACATTGGATAACGTATTCCTTAAGACCCTCTGCAGACATAGCATTAGCATCCTGGCCAAAGTTTATGCAGACAAGCTTTTACAACTCTTTTATGACAGCATAGCAGGGTATCATACTGGACATCAATATTGTGAGTGGCCATAATAGAAGTGTACATGAGGTTTGTCAAAGAGTAACTGATATTTCATGTCAAGAATGAATCGTGGGACATTACCAAGGACATGCCCACCACAGGTGGTGGATCACAACACACAGCTCACATTTACAGGTACCCTTGTCTGGGGGAAAGGTGGTGGACCCACATCTGGTGGTGGTATGATGTGGGAGTTGGATGGTAATGGTTGCATAGGTGTATACAGGGGATGCAAAAGGTGAGTATTGGCCATAATAATGCAAGTTTTTTTTACAATACAATGCATACAAGAGGGTTTTGTCAACAAAAGATTTCTGCATAGCTGTCCTCCAGGTATCTCCAGTCTGCAACTTACAACACACAGCACAACAAGGTATGTAGGTATCTGAATAGCATTTATTCTGTCCTGTACCAGAATCCCTTCCGGCAGGTTGCAATTTATTGCAATTCTGCTACAGGTATCATGTTAATCTCCACAGATACTAATTGTGGAAGGTCCAGCACAATGGAGACAGCACACATCTGATATCAGTGGCTCATCTGGCTGTGACTGATGACAATGTGATATGATGCAGTCTGTCACTGTCTCTCAGTAGCACTAACATTGGAGAGATTTCCTCATCTCCCTAAGTACACAGAGCCTGTACAGAGACCAGCTGAAATACCAGTCTGTCCAGTGTTTGGCAGAGTCCCATAATTGTGAACCCTACCCTGGCCACTTAGAAGTTCCCAGCCGAGAGGGTCATTTTAGACCAAACTCTGTCTGTCATGTACATGCATCCCAGAGAGAGGAACATGTTGGCCATCAGCTCTAACATGGCTCGAGCTCTGTTCCTATCCTAGGTGCATCAATGGATCTGCACATAGGATCATAGGAATTGCAAGGCTATTGGCCCTGAGGCCCTTACAAGCCTAGCCAAGAATTTAGCCTATGTTCCAACAAGTCAGCACCCCATGCCACTGTCCATCAGGGACATAGGTGGAATCCCAGGAGTGTATTTTCTGTTCCCCATCCAGTTATCCAGGTTGTGCTTAAAAAGGTTTAATGAGCTACTCTGCTTTATGTGCAGAGGGAGTCTGTTCTACAAAAGGGAGAGTTTCTGGGAAAAATCTGTATCACCAGCAAGTCCTATTGATGTCACAGACCAGGTTGAGGTCTCGCGTGCGGGTTACTCGAGTGGAGCTTGACTTGCGGGTATGCATCAGTCCCATCAGGATGGGATCTGAGATTGCTTTGTATGCCAGACAGAGGTCACCTCTCAGGAGTCTGTAGGAGACTGAATAGAGGTGGAGGGACAGTCTGTGTAGGGTAGATGTTTGAGGCCCTGGATTCTCTGGATGAGGAATCTCTGTGGTTTGTCCAGCTGCTGCATGTGCTTTGTGAGGTACATGCAGAAAGGGGCATTGTATTCAATAATTGGTCTTAAGGGAAGAATACAGGGATGTTATGACCACCTTGTCCCTAGATTAGATCCCTTACTAATAAGGTGGGCCATGTAGAAAGCTTTCCATACAACGGAGGCAATATGGTGGTCAAAAATCAGTTTGCTATCAACTTGGGTTCCCAAGCCCCTTACAACTGATTGCATGTTTAGTGCCTTATTATCAATGTGATAATTTGTGGGAACGTCATTCTCCCCAAAAGGGATGATGATTGCATTTTTTGGCATTTAATTTGAGGCCATGTTTCTGGCACCAGTCATTTGTTTGGGTGAGACCCTCTTGGAGGAGTATATCCCAAACAGCAGAGGCCTCAAGACCGATTCCTGGGGTACACTGCTTGTTACAGGTCCTACTACTTGAGGTGGCTTCCCCTATTTTGACTAGGTGGCATCTTATCAGTGAACCAGTTTGCTACCCATCTGGTAACATATGGATTGATGCCTAGCTGAGAGAGTTTCTCTATTATACCCGAGTGGGGAATAGTATTAAAGGCCTTGGCCAGGTCAAGGTAGGCTGTGTGTACCGTCTTGCCCTCGTCTATGGTCTTGATGATGGTCTCAAAGAAGCCAACCAAATTCAACAGGCATGACCTCCCCTTGACAAAACCAAACTGTGTGGGATCAAGTGTCTGGAGGTTGCCAATGTCCTTGTTTAATGAGCTCAATGATAATCCGCTCCATGGCCTTTCAGATCAGGCTAGTGAAACATCAGCGATCCAGGCAATGACGGCTACTACCATCACAATTGTGGAGAAAGATCCTCAGGGTTACAGTGGTATTTGTGATGGCTCCCAATTTGCAGTTGTCTGTGAACTTGAGCCCGAGACCCTTGACATTAACCTTACCGTTCTGACATTAAACTTTATCGCCAAGGTGTATCTATGGAAACTAAACATTCAAGTACATTTGTTGTAGTAGTACAAACCAAGGCCCAGTTTTCCCAATGTGCATGCATACCATGTATCTAAATACTTTAAGAAACCATTAACATTTCATAATAAATCTGCAAACATTACTAATTGTATAGCAAATCACTTTCCGACTTCAATCCTTAACTTTTAATTATACAAGCTACATATAGGTGCTGAATTAAAAAATAATATAACCTCCTATTTCTGTTGCTTCATTTGTCAATTATGAGAAGGACATTTCTTCCATCTATGAGAAGGACATTTCTTCCATCCAAAGCTGTGCAAACCTACTCATAAATGACAAAAAATAGAAAAGCAATCAATAATTCGAACAAATGTTCAAAAACTGCAACATGGTAGTTCGCATCATCTCCTACTTGGAAGTATACTAGACTAATCTAACGGAACAGAAATTCTAGATGAATATAACATAGCAGTTTTAGCTATACCCATGAGAAGCCTATTATGTATTTTTGATTCATCATTCGTCTATTTCAGATACTGCCTACCTCTCATTTCCCCCTTGAACTACTGCCATACATGCATGTAACTTTCACAATGCCTCACCCCTTGAGTGAAATGCTGTGGGCAAGTTAATGTTTTGGGGCTTTACAGATGATGCTAATGAGACTAATATGCTAATTGGCTACCAGAGTCTGTGGTGGATCTTACCACTATGGAGTGGCACCATAACCATTCTTAAGAGATCAGGCACATACCCCCCATGGTCAGACTAAGGCTGAAAAAAGTTTTAATTAGGGGTTCAGCAATGTTGTATTTTGTACTAACTTAAAAGTCTGATATCATGGAACTAACTAGAAGATGGCTTTGTACCATTGTCTAGGGTCATGGGGCTATTTTTTTTTCTTTTTTTCAGACAGTGCTTCTAGAATTTGCTACATAATGATTTTTGGGGAAGGAGAGTTTAACGGTTTAAAGGAGAAAATTATGCGGATGAGTGGGGGGGGTGAAACTGGTACTGAGTTTGTCAGCTAGGATGCTGGCTATAGTTTTGGGATGAGAAATGGATTATATGCCATTTGATTGAACCTCAGTGCAACAATGGGTTCGAATATAAGTTTTTTAAACCAGGACTGTGGTAGCCGCCTACATCAAGGTAACCGGATTCATATTTTGCCTCTGTCTACCTAATGATGTACCCGAGTTCTAGTTGGCCTGCTTGTGTCATATAGGCTGCTGAGAGTGACTGGCACATCCACAAGTCAAATGGCACAAGCGTTGCTCCCTCTAGGGATCTTAACCTAGCCTGTGACATTAACGGAACATTCTGGACAGACAGATGCATCTCTCCGAGATTGCCGCTACTCTGGAATGAACTTCCAATTAATGTGAAGCAGAGCTCTTCACTGACCCTATTCAAGTGCAAACTGGACAAATGGATGGGAGACCCCAAATTTACTCTGGGGGTGGTACCCATGTTTCCTCATGGACAGGGCTAGTCTGTGTTTATCATAGACTCTCTCTGCAAATTATGTTCATCTAACAAAGGACAATAGAGGCAACTTGGGATTAACACGGTTAGGCATGTAAGGGCTCTAGGGCTGCTAGCCTAGTAACCACCTATGAATCCAAGTACCTTCTTACTAGAGGAGCAAAGTTTTTTTTTTTGTTTTTTTTGTTTTTTTTTTTTTAAATCCTTTTTTCCCCTTCTTGGTAGCCCCACCATGGGGTTTATTTTTGAATTTCCCATTAAACTTGTGCCATAGTAAGGTGGAGTTTTCTATACATTGACTAGATGAATGTGTAAGACAGGTATGTGTGTATAGCAGCCATAGTGATTTGGTTAGCAGAGGGGGTGTGCTTTTGAATTTCTTTGGGCCCTCGGGCAGAAAGATACTGGGCAGGATGCTATTAGTTTTGAGGAAGATGACTGGTCACATTTAATCAAGGAAGGGAATAACAGTAGATGTGCAGGTAGAAGCAAAATCTGTAAGGAATGAGGTTAAGTAGGTTGTCCGTTCCAGTGAGAACATGGATGATTTTGATCCACGACGTTTGTATTAATAAAATCAAGAAACCATTGTGTGTATTTTATTTTGTAGTACAATGTTTCCAGTTAATGGAGGATTAGTCTGAGTAGTATATCCAGCCAAGATTAGTGTATTAGGATTAATAGGTGTATATAGGATTCAATTTACTGAGGTTGTTATCCCTGTTGGTTGTCAGGAGGGTGTGTATGACACTACAACAGAACTACATTTAGTCAAATGCAAATTTGGGTGGAGCACTCTGCATATGATGGCATTGTACATCAAACTGTCAGCTTGGCATCTGTGACTGATCTACGTGTACGTTAAGATTTGATATCTGAGTGGTGGTGTCGAGCATTGCTGAAGGGAGAGGTCAGAGAGGGCACATCACGCACCAGGTATACTGGGAGATGTGCAAAGTGCACTGTGATCGATCATAGCATGGTCAGAAAATATTGCTAATAGATGGTTATTTGTATAAAATGTGGATTTTTCTATGAAGAACTAATAAAACTTGTGACATAGCCATTATTATATTCAGTACAATTTACAAATTTTAAATGATTTGTCATGTGTTACAGTTTGGTTAAAGGATGGAATATTCCTAACCAAAGGCAAAATATGCTGCCAATTACACAGTCTACATGGATTCCTGGTGGCTAGCAGAATTACAAAAAGTGTTCCACTGCTGTACATATTGATGTCCAAGACATCTTAGTGCTTTTAATTTACTAGGGCATGGTATATCTGTCCAAGTATAAAATTCATATTGTGCAACTTTGAACTGGCAGCTATAAAAGGCATTAATACAAATATAAGTTTTGTGTGCAGCAAAGGGTTTTTTCCCTCCCATCTGTTTCAAAATATTTGGAGGATGTTGCAAAGTTTGGGTCTATCTGCACGGTTCAGATATGCAGTTTCATATGTGTGTTCAGACACCATTTGCTTTAGCATTCCTAAAAGATTAAGTTATTTCTACATATAAATACCTGGCATGTGAATTTCCTCCTAAGATGTTTTTTTTTTTTTTAATATTTTGAAGAGGTTACTTGTTTGGAAAACCATGAAAGTGCGACACAAGACTGCATTAAAGAAATAAGTTTTCCACCTATTTTTTTGATCATAGGTTCATAGGTTGGTACTGGGCTATCTGCCCGAAGGCATATATTAGCCCAGCCACATTGTGCGGTATTCACCACCCCTTTAGTAGTTCCCTAGACCCTTGTACTAGCAGCTAGTACCCTTGGCCCCTATCTTGTAGTGCTGTTGGTGTGATCCCCGGTGTGAACTTTGTTACCCATCCACTCATCAAGGTTCCTCTTGAAGAGTGATAGTGAGGGGCTCTGTCTTATGTAGATCGGGACCCTGTTCCATAGTAAGGGAAGTCTCTGCGAAGGGAATCTATCCCTCCAGCATGTTCTATTCATTGTTGTGTTGAGGTTTATATCCCTAGAGCATGTAGCTCGAGTAGATTTGGTTTTGCTAAGATGGAGCATGTTCAACAATTCTGGGTTGGACATGGCTCTGTACGTTAGACAGAGATCACCTCTAAGAAAGTGGTATGCAACAGAGAACAGCCTTAGCTTTTTCAATCGTGCTGCATAGGGCAATTGTTTGAGGCCAGTAATCCTCTTGGTTAGGTACCTCTGTGGTCTCTCCAGCTGCTGGAGATGTCTAGCCAGGTACATTCCAATTGGTGCATTGTACTCAATAATGGATCTGATGAGGGAAGAGTAGAGGGGCACCATTACATCCTTAGATCTTGATGTGAACCCTTTCGTGATCAGATGGGTCACGTAGAAGGATTTTCTAACCACTTTGGCAACATGGTTATAAAAGGAAAGCTGACTATATCTACTGGGTCCCTAGATCCCTTATTTCTTCTTCAGATTTCAGGGGATTACCTCCTATGTTGTAGTTTGTGGGTATTCTGTTTTTTCCAAAGGGGATTACTACACATTTTTTTGCATTTAGCTTGAGACCATGGCTTTGACACCATGCATCAGTCTCATTTAGGCCCTTCTGGAGGATCTCCATGTCAGCCGGAGACTCAATTATAGCACCCAGTTTGCAGTCGGAATGTTTGTGATCTTTATGCATGTTGTCTACCCAGAACTCAGAATTCTATAGAGGAATGGCATAGGAGTGTACATCTCATTTTAGGTAGGAGATTAATCTGTATATGATTATGGATGTTCTCATTAGAGAATAAAATATTTTATGATACTCCATCTCCTAAGCAATGCAAATTTGTCCATGAGGAACATATTAATAGGATTATTAATGAAAGGTAAAAATACTCATGACATAGCTCACAATTTGAAACTGATTGTAATCTGTCACAGTTGTCACTGTTGAGAGCACAGCCATAAAACTTGCAAATACTACCTATTTTTATAGTGCACAGAAAAGTAGGATTTGTATAACCACACAGTAGTACATATTTTATTGGATTTTCAGTGATCATGATTTATGTTTACTTTATAGTTACTATGGCAGTTTTTTGATAAATTGCATATGGATGTTATGTTGAGTCAACTAGAAGGGTTTTCAACACTTATTTCATGTAATGCACTCTCTACTAAATGCAGTTTCATTATGTCATACACCCATCAGGAGACTTTTTAAGGAGCGCTCTATAGTTGGTACCAATGTGGTACAAGAAGCACATGAGTCCCAGAATGGTAATGCAAGGAATTTGGCATAAGCTAATGGGAAAGCTGATGAATCAAGAGACTCCCCCTTACTGCTCCCAGATGACCAGAGTGATGAGCACTCCCTGCATATCTGGGTATTGGTTTAAATAGTGCACTGAAACCAAGTTTCAGTAACCACAGGCACACATGACTCATTTTGTTCAGTCTTTGTCCATCAGTTAAAAGGAATGTGTTTACCTTGTGTATATTGATGTTAGGCCTATATCCGACGCTGTTGGTTGCCGCCTTGTGCTATTGCTCTTAAACCATTTATTAACCACGAGTAAGACTTTTAGGCGGATGTTTGGGCAGCGCTGTACAGGTATTTTGCCGCTGATGTTTATGACGCGCCGAAAACGGCCCAAGAAGCGCAAGGATAAACAGGCCGCCTAGGGTTGAAAACAGTTGTGGTTTGTGCAAGTTCTTTAGAAGGCTCAGTGAGAGGAGGGGTTGACCCATCAGTTTAGTGGAGTCTCAGGCAGAAACTTACTGTTGGAGGATGAGCTGCCTCCAGGAGGTATTTCAGAGTCTCAGGCTAAAACAGGTAACTTAGATGAACCTGGCTTCCCAGGGTAGTTAGAGCCTCTCCTTCTGTTGTGAGCCAGGTAACCAGGCCTCTCCTTCATTCAGCCGTGGGGCTTCTCCTTACATTTCGGGTTCTTCTTCTGCTGAAAGATTCCAGCTGGTCATGGCAGAAGATTTTCCTACTATGATTCCAGGGTACCTGAGATTCCTGATAAGAGGCCTAGGGTGGATTTGAGAAACAGGGCTTTTGTGGAGATTTCCAGGGCTTTTGAGGCTTCTGAGGTTTACCTGCAGGAGTATCCTCCTCTTCAGTGCATTTCCGGATGGAGTTGATTGAAGAGGTCATGGAGTTCCTCCTGAGGGGATTTCTCATTTTCAGAGACTTTGACTTCTTTGAGGGAGCTTCAGAACCTTGAGGCCAGGATGGGAAGAACAGGATTACTATTGATTTTAGAAAGATGAGGCTGGTGGTTACTTCCCCCCCCCTATACCTCCTGTGTTGAATGTGGTGGAAGATGTGTGGAAGATGGCCAGCTGGGAGAGACTCTTGGAACCCGTTCTGTTAATTCCTCCTAGGTATTATAGGGGTGCCCTCAAGCTCATAAGTACAGCATTCTAGTCCCCAGGGTAGAGTCAGAAACTGTTTCAAGGGGGCCTTTTGGTGAGGCTTCCCCTGAACCCTGACTCCTTGTTCTCTGCTCCTAAAAGCCCTGATAGGCATTATAGGTGGGGAAAGAAGCTGTTGGGTAAGAGAGTGTTTTAGATGAGTGCGCTTGACCTGTCAGCTCTCTTTGTTAAACCTGCAAAATAAAGTGCTTCTGCACTGATAAATCTAAAACTATTTTAAAGATGGTATTGAAAGTAAAGAGTTTAAGGATTTGGTTCATGTGTTGGATTTGGTGTAGCCATTTGTTGCAAATATCTCTTATCTCCTGTAACAATCTCCTCGAGGTGGCTGCTGCTTTACGTGAGGTATTGAGTGCATGTTCTTGCTAGGGATCCCTGCCTAGCTGAGCAGATTAAGACAGAGAGACATGCAATTAAGGGTTTGATGATGCACAGTCCTCGAGGGCCTGTGGAAGTTTGTTTATTGCCTGTGGAGCCAGTTGGTAAGTCTTAAATTTAGACATAAATGGAAAGTTCTTGCATTTGATCGGGTTACAGTCAATTCACAGCCAGTAGGGGTGACCTGCTAAGTTTTCTAGAAATGGAGGACATTTCTAGGTCTAGGCAAACTGTGCAAGGCTCATGCAGTAGCCACAAGAGTTTGGAGTTCACTGGCCTGTGACTGGCAGTGCAGGGGTCACCTGCTTCTCGCACCTGTCAAGTCAATCTCAGCAGTTCGCCAGTAGTCTACAAACTGGCAGCTCCCTTTGGGAGGGAGTTCAGCTGCTCAGTCTCCCTGGTCTGGGCAGGGGTTACTCAAGACAGAACAGAGTTAATGAGACACGCGGGGCTGCACAGCCTCAGCCAGATGGCATACAATGTCCCTCAAAGTTTGTACAGACCCCCTCCACAAACTTAACAGGCTCAAAATTGAGATTCTTGGTTACCCAGACACACCTGATGAGGTCAGTTACCACAGATCAGAAAGGCCTCAGCTTTTAACGGCCTCCAGCTTTAGGAAAAAGAGGTTATTCACAAGAGACCAATTTCGATTTATTGGGGCTCAACGTGGATCTGACATTCAGAAGTTCATCCTGTTAACAAGTATAACAGCGCTCCCATCCTATTCTGCAAAAGATCACTGGATGGTTACTTTAGCGATTGGGAGAGCACTACCTTCATCCTCCAGAAAGGCTAAGTTTTTACCTTCAGCTTTCTTCAGGTGGAGGAAGAAATTGGATTATCGCTCTGTTTGCATCTTCCCTTAGCTATTATCATAGAGTATTCAGCAGCCTTTCTGGCTGCTATCTAGTTTTACTGGGAAAATTCTCACTGGCGTTTCTCTCCTTACTCTCACGATTGCCTGATTCTGGCTCAAGAAAACTTAAGTCTACTGATGCATCTGAGCTTGTTATAGGCTTCAAGAGATGCCTAGGGTCCATACAGAACGAAATATAGTCCAGTCTAGTACCAACTCCGAACATGTTCATGAGCATCAAAAAAGTGACCTTAGCAGCCTCTGGATGTGAGACTATTCGCAGCACAAAAGAGTCTACTTTAGTACCCTCTCACAAGTCCATCTTTATACTTCCGCAACTGTCATCAACTTTCCAGATCAAGCATTAGGGTTCACAAACAAAAGGAGTCTCTGGTGCTTCCCCAATTCCAAACTGCATATGGCCGAAGCTACAATGGTGGTCTCAACATGTATCTACACAGCACTGCTAGGATTTGGACACTGTCATGGCCAAAATAATTAAGAGGAAGCTAAAGCTAATTTTTCATTCAATGGACACAATGTCTCAAAAAGAATTGATCAGCAGACTAATACAGAGGCTGTCACAGAAACAAGTGGCATACTGTGAATGGACATTAAAGGTCAGACTTTCTCTGTGACCCGCCAGAGTGGAGTCAGTATTCGCCAGAGATCAAAATGGAAAGTGCGAGGAAGACAAGGGCATGCCAGACTACAGCAGACAATTGGCAGCAATGGTGGAGTGACTTTTGATATGACACAGTAAGGAGTAACAGACAACACCACTGTCAAGCGTCAACTTTCAACAAGCGTGGGCACATACATTCTTAACTTCTATGCTAACAAGTTCTGTCATTACATTCACATCAACAAGCTAGCAACCAACTCTTCAGGCAAGGTATCAAGCCTAAGCACAGAACTCCTTCTTTGCTGGCAAGGCATTACAAATCTTGGAGATGGGCGCTTCAGCCTGATCTTCATGTATTTCCATAGGTTTCTGCCAGTGGGAACTGGAGACATAGATGTGTTCAGATCTCCCATATATAGATCAATGCCAAAGTATTTGGATCTGGGCCAGACTCCAACAGCTTGGAAAGTGGGTGCTCTGTCAGCTCAGTTGAAAGTTGAAATGTCAATGCCTTGTCTATCAGTGGATGCTTCCTTTTTCACTTCCAAAGGCTCAGACAAGACAGGCCAAGGATGGATTCAAATGGATATGTTTGATTGGCCTCCATTGGCCTGGTACCCACTCACTACGAGTCTTTGGAAGAAGCCTCCATGCCTCCTACCTCTTTTTCCTCATCTCATATCTCAACAGGACTCCACATCTCTTATCTCTGTCAATCACTCATCTCTTCATCTTCTGGCATATTCTGTGTTGAAACACAGGCATCCAACTTCCATCTAAAGTTTAAATAAGATTATGGAAGCTAGATGACCTAGTTACTCTACAAGTCAGTAAAGAAAAAAATGTTGAAGAGAAAGAATTTTTATTACAAGCAAAGAAAGAAATGGAAAAGATTTTAGAGATGGGAAAGGCTACAGCAAATCTTAAGAGATTATTGGTTTGAGAGAGGTCCTTCAAGGTCTCTAATTCTCTTGTTGCAGCAATTTTGCTAAAGCTTCCATTGTGACCCACCATTGTTTTGTTTGTTTGTTCCCATTGTTTCTTCACCATTGTTCAAATATAAGAAAGAACGTGAGAAGAGCCTACTCTCAAAGAATGCTTCTCCCCACGTAGTTAAAAAATCTCAACTTACCTTACAGCTCCTGGACTTACAAACTTACTTGTTGAACCTTCTACTTCACTGCTTTTGCACTTGCTATTACTTGCAAGCGAAGACTGCTTTTTTGTTGGCCCTTATGGCAGTAGAGCCCTTTTGATTTTCCATTTTCATAGGGGCAGTAATTTTCTCAATCCTTCCTTTATCCTTAAGGTGGTTTTCCAATTGGCTTTTGAACCAAAAGGTACTATTGCTTACTTTTTATTTAGGCCCCCAAAATAAACTTTTGCTCATTTTTGCACACTTAAAAATGAACACACAGAATTAATTTTATTATTTTGTAAGGACTAAGGATTTGCTTTAGCAGTCTCAGCAAAGGTTTGCTCAGTTTTTTTTGAGTTGGCAGTCTCTTTTGTTTGTTGTTCGCAGGGCAGAGCTGTTTATTCAAAACAGCATTGCATTTTGCTATTCCTTTTTCATTTGTCTTTTGTTCCAGCTGGGATTCCAAGGAGATTCCATTCCACTAGGCCTCATTCCACCAGGGCTTTTATTAAGGGGGTAGGCATTCAAGGATATTTTGAAGCAGCTACTTTTTTGGAGAGTGTACTATTTCTTCTCTGCATACTTTCCTCCACCATTCTACCCTTCTATCTACTCACTTTGGTTTTACAGCTGTTTTGCACTGTTGTCAGCTGGCTCTTCTTTATGATGCTTTTTCTCTCCCTTCGCCTTACCTCTGCTTTGGGCTTGGGATTTAAGGACTGCAGCAAGCAGCAATGGGGTAGAGATACACAGTGTTTGTTTTGTACCTACCTATAATGTGTTCGAGGATCGATCCCCATTGTTGTAGTCCACCCTCCCTCCTTCCCCTTCCCCTTAGGGTTGGTTGTGTAGTGTTAGTGGTATGCTGATATATTTGTATATATTATATATATATATATTTTTTAATTTTTTTGCAGCTCTTTGGGCCTGGTCTTTAGTCTTCTGACATCTGGGGCAAGAAAGAGACTGATGACGTCAGTCGATTGCGCATTAGTACCCTGACGCATTGTAGGCGCGTCGGTCTGGCCGCTGACCAGTTACACTATATATACTCCTCTGGTACTGGACAGCTGGATCACGGAATAGTAAAGGCAAAGGACTGATGCAATGGGGGATCCTCGAACATCTACATTTATGGTAGGTACAAAACTGTACTTTTCCAAATGTCAGGAAGGCATCAAGATGACGCCTTTTTTTTTTTCTTCCTTCCAGATTCCTTGCACTGAGCAGTGTGCCACCCAAATGCAAACCAAATTGCACTTTGCTAGTTTGAAATGTTCAGGTGATAGTGTCTCATCCAGTGCTGGCTGGTGACTTCAAATCAAAGGGGGCTGTGGGAGACAGCTGAATGGGTTGGACCAATGGGAAGGGGTGTGGCCAACTAGGAAAGTGTGGGGTTATGCTAAAAAAACACAAAAAGTAGGACTTCAGTTAAATAATCTGCCCTGGGTGCTAAACTGTCATTATGAGAGTTCAATGAAGACAAAATGAAGTGTAGAAGAAAAAATATTTCAGTGCATTTGCTACATGACAGCTTAATATCTAGATGGAAACAAAAAAAGGTTGTGAGGCATGAACAATTTACTTTTTAAATACTTTACTGGAATGCCAGTCAAAATAAAGTATATAAAAAAACAAGCAGTACTCTACTCAAACCACTTCTCCTTGCACTGCAGTTCTAATTGTTATTCAACTTTATAAAAGTACCAAGTAACATGCTGAAAGTAGCAATCTCTGTGATACCCCCACTTGTAAAAATGTTTCTTATCCAAAAAAGATCTGTTGCCTGACCAACAACTATCTACTTGTTTCATGGGGAAAACATGATCAAAAGTGAAAAATGAACAGCAAATGAGAAACAAGCTCAAGATAAATTGCTTAAAGGATTACTGCACAGGTTATGGACCACACATGATAGATTGGCATTCTGTTTAGTTTAGTTTACAGGTAAAGCCTGCAAAGATGACTGCAAGTTCTCTAACAAATAGTTTCTGAAAATACCATAATCCTGTCCTTTTATTACAAATACTGTCATATGCATTTCAATACTTAAGGCTTCAACATGATCTAGTTATGTAAATATTCTCTGCATGGCAACAACAAAAAAGCTTTCAATGTTGGTAATACTTATGCTTATTAAAGCTAACTTGCATCTTACAATCTCAGACAAGCTTACCCGATGGTCATTAAAGCCTTGCTACTTAAACACAGAGCAACAGGCACTGCAACAACATGCATTTTCTGAATAAGAAGCATAAATCAACAGTGTAAAATATGACAGAAAACCAGAACATTCTGCAAAATCAAGGACAGATGAAAAGCCACTGTAGTACTTGTCTACCTTGGATGGGGTTATACTCTGCACACTTAACACTGCATAACTCCTCCTTGCCTTGCTTGGACACATCCAGAGTCACTACATGGGGTGCAACAAGTATATCACAATTTGAAATGTCTCTGACTGTGATGGCCCTGACACATTTGTCATACTTCTCAAAACCTCCGAGCAAGAAATCTGGACAAAGCCATACATAGAAGTGGGACAAATGCCCAAAAATTAGAACAATTTTTAAATATTGCTCTTAGAAATTTAGACAGATAATTAGGTCTTTCATTAGTATGACTTTTCTGAAGGATATGAAATCCGAAACTCAAATGTCTGTCATTTTCTAACTTCAATCTTTAATGATTTGCTACTATTTTACAAGAAAACCATAATTTTATGAAAAACAGACCAAAAATGTGATGCAAAAATATAAAATAGCCACAATACAGCTGGGAACCTGTCAAAGAATGGACACTTTTTTAATATTAGTGCTGTTAGCTTGAGCAGCTGACAAAATAAGAGAATCTACATGCATTTCTGAAATAAAGTAATCTATAACTCTGGTCATTACAATTATTCATTAATTGTAGACCCTCCACATTTTCTTCCAAATTTGCCATTTTGCAGAGGGATTATTAAGGGAAGAGCAATATTTTGAGCCAAAATCAGGGACAGTTGAGAGGTTTGGATATACCTAATTCTATAAAGCGATTTATTTGCATGTACCTCTTAATGCAGGAAATTTGGACAAGGCCAAATATATTGGGAGAACATACAAACAGTACTAACAATTGTTCTTGTATAAACTTAGTTGACAGAATAACAGGTCTTGCATGCATTTTTCTGAAGGGTATGAAGTCTGAAATTCAATATTTAGTGACTTCATTCCTAAATGATTTGTCAGAAAACCACAAATGTTATGAGGAACAAACCAAAAATAAGAAGCAAAAATATATTCATTCTGCAAAAATCTAGACAGTTGAGAGGTATAGTTCAGCCAGGGTTGTCTTGAGTTTGCCGCCCTTCCCCGTCACAAAATCATGGTCAAATGGGCCTTCCCCCTGCAGCTATTCCAATGTCCCATTACTTGGCTATTTCATCCCATTTACCATAAACACTGTAATGTGCATACTGCTTTACTTCTACGATGATTTGGATTGCATTTAAAAGTTTTATTTTACATTTTACAGCACAAACACTAATAGACATCTGCTAAACAAAGCAATGCGGTCTCACAATAAAAATAGACTTGGCATTAAAACTTCTGTTCCCTTGAAACTCTGATTCATTGAAACTGCATTGAAACCCACATTCGAAGAAAATACATCTGGCCAGTGGCAGATGGGCTGTTTTCAAATCATAGGCCCCTTGCACAGGAAGCATACATGTGTTCTTTGATGCACTTTCCTGATTGTATTAAATTTTATTCCTTGTATAATACAGTACAGTTGTTGGCGTTTTAAATTTTGTTTGGAACATTTTTCCAGTAAACAGTAAAGCAAAATGCATGCACCAATAATGACAAAACTGCCCAATTCAGAACATTTCCATCATAAGTCTACTCAAACTTCTACAATCCACCAGTATCAGTAAATATGCACAATCTCTGCAGAAGTAAAAGACATCTAAATAATTCCACATTAAAGAGATCTGTAACTAATGAAGAGGTTGCTGCTAGCAAACAACTTTATATTTCATTATTGTTTCAACTACAAATAAAGTGCCTGTTGCCTTTGAGGAATAAATTTCCTATGTTACATAAAAAAATAAGCTAGTAAAATTGCAATGTGGATGGATGGCAAACTGATAACAGGTTTATCACTACTAGGTATCTCCATCACAGAGGACATTCTCTGGACTGCAGCATCCACCCCCTTTAAAAGTACAACACAGTACAGTATCAGCAATGCATCTATATACTGGGGGAGTAGAACCCACAGCCTTCTGCATCAAAGCAAGTACACTATCTGTTCTATTAATAATGCAAGCAGACTCTGCATAAGCAGCACTAAACTTCTCTACAAGCTCTCAGCTCCTTGTAAAATCCACTCGACACTCAACTGTATCTCTCGACTTTGAAGTACAAGAAATCTGGAAAAGGCCAAAATTTATTGGGGGGTGGGGACAAAAGCCCAAAAACTAGGGACATATTTTAATCATTGCTTGAATAACCTTGGAAAGTTGCTAGAATAAAATGCTGTGTTACTGCCATGCATTTCACTGCTGAGTCTTGAACCCAGGATGCTGTGCACTACAGTCAGAGCAACATACCACTATGCCAAATCAGCTGTTTCTTAAAAGACAGCTAGACTGAAACATAAATAGCTATCATTTAGTGAATTCAGTTTTCACCATACCTCTCAACTTCTTAGCACCAAACACATAGACAAAGCCAATAATGGGGGAATACAGCCCTGCAAACATATTCAGAATTCAGTTCTCGCCATAGCTCTCAACATGTTAGCTCAAAAAATCAGGACAAAGCAAACAACAATGCTATAAACAGAAAATTGCTAGAATAAAAGGTTGTGTTGCTATGTACTTTTTGAAGAATATGAAGTCTAAAATTCAAATGCCTGTCATTTTCTGGAAAACCACAGATTTTATGAGGAACAGAACAGCAATATGAAGCAAAACTTTCACAAGCGGTGGTGGGTAGGGAATTCAAGCTTCTGCTACCTACTCCCAAGGTACAGTGTTTGAGTCTAGCCACTACCAGTTATATTTCCTGAGTTGTAGTCACTGGGGCATTACACACACAGCTTAACCTGTCCAAGCACACACGCGTGCGAGCACAGACTGCTGACCTTCCAGTCTATGCGGCTGTAACTGCATAGACTGCTGGGGCATCTGAGACTGCTGCCTTATTCCAAATCCACTCACGCATGTGTGAATTTGGGGATTATTTTTTTTTGGTTTTCAGCTGGGGGGGGACTGCAGTCCAAAAGGACGAGCCGCCACTGCTCTCATCTAAAAATGAATTAGAGGCAGAAAAAACTCTTTGCCAGTATGAAGAATCTCAGAGGAGGAGGTGGGCCTGTCATCCATAGCTTCTCATGCTGGCACATTGGCTCTCCCAGAAATCGCACCAGTTATCCAATTGTTCAGTTGTTTTGTTTTCAAACTGTAATATTCTTAGAGGTGGCAAGATGTAGTGCAAATAGTTTCTTTCCTGCATTGAACACTGCTCAGTTTATTTGGTACAAAAATATGCCTCGTGCTACAGCAGTATTGAGTCATGGTGCTTTTAAGAGTTATGCACAAGGGAGGGCTGAACTTGGTTTACTTTACAAACTGTAACGTGTCTGCAATCTGTGTGGCAGGGTGATATATTACTGATGTATGACTCTTTCTGTAGTGGAAGAAGAGATGGAGGAGGAATACATCCCAATTAATGAGCTGAGTATCGATGACCTACAGTACAGCCCTTACTGATGAAGGTGCGTATGAAAGGCTAGCAGTAAAGTCATTGTCCAGTGCAGAAATGGAACATTATTGTACAATGTGGGTACAGTCTTGTGAAGCTGATCTTGAAATGAGGAACTATACATATTTAAAATGATTTTCAAATTACATAGTACAATTATTTGCAAACTTAAAAGGAAAAATTTAGTAAACAACCACATTTAATTATTAGCCTTGTCATTTAATGCACCTTAATGTAGTAAGCTGTTAACCCTATGATATTACATTTTTGACTGTTGTCTTTGAACTAGGTTATGGCTGAAAAGTATACCTTGGGCCAGGCCATTTACCCTATGAAGTTTATTAAATAGTCTTTAGTATTGATAACATAAGTACATTTTCTTACACCTTTGTAATATATTTATTTACTATGAAGTGCAAAACGTGCACGGATACAGTGTAAAGTAAAAGAAGCTCTAACTGTATACATATTGTGTCCCATAACCAAGAATGCTCTCTTGTATCAGGTTGCACCAAAACTGCATCACTATTTGAAATACTGTGTAATCAAAGATAAAAATGGGCCCTCATGACATAAGGTACTACAGTCTGAATAGTTTTCTGAATGTCTTCATAGCAAAGAAAACTGTGCCATCTTCTGATTTTTTATACCTATTGCTGTTTGCTGGATTTGCTTAGAAGAGGACTTTTGCTTCACAACAATGTGCTTCCATGTTATATTATTTAATTTACTGGTGTGGTGGGCATGTTTTAATGGTGGACAGACAAAATCTTAAGTATTCATTGTTCTCTTTCTCTCGCTCTCTCTAGGTGTATCACTGATGAAGAATATACAAATTGTGTATTTCAATTTTAAATTTTTTTTTACTATAATAAAAATATTGTTTATGAAGAAATGCTGCGGTCATTTATTGCACCTTGGAAACAAAAGATGTTGCAATTCATCATGTATTTTATGCAAGATGTCCTCAATGGTTCAAAAACATATGCCTCGTCAATATTAAAGTTGACAGTATTTCTCTTAGAATGCAATATCTTTCTGAAATTTGTCAAAATGTGATTTCTGTGTTGAGCAAATCTTTAAAGTATTAAGGAGACATTCAAGATTACTGTTAGGCCGATTTGTTACTGCAAACCTAATGAAATGTGTGTGATAGCATATCAATATTGGAATGTTTTACTGTAGACCTAATGAAATGTTTGTGATGGCATATCAACATATGAATTTATTGGGCCTACTAGATAAGTAGTTCACCCCAGCCCTATCCTCCTCACTCCCCAAGTGCCAGCCATGCTCCACATTTTCAAATCTGATTTATATAATCTAGAGAGAGATGATACAAAGTATATAGAGGAAACAAATGAAAGAAGGGAAATGCAGAGAAGAAAATTGCCAAAATGGGACTTCTGCTAGTAGTGATAAAATATAAATGCTACCACAAAAGAAAAGAAAAAAAAATATTCAACATAAAGCTGAGTTGAACTAGCTGCTGCCCAAAATACAGGTCTGCAAGTTTTAAACTAAAAGTGAATTTCAATTGCACCAGTATGGCATAACCCAAGATATGTAATAAGTCCTTGTAATGACCATTTCTTTACAAATAAATCTCATAAAGTAAACGCATAAAACGGGCATTCCAAAACTTCTCTGGCAGTCATAGATACTGCATCAACTCTGCGCATTGCATATGGAAGCAAAGCAACATAAATACGTACGTACAAGGTAATTGCAAAAAAAAAAAATCTGCATCAGTGTAACTAGACATCCATTAAAATATGCATGCATAGTAGACACAGTACGTACAAGGTAACGGCAAAAAAATAAATAAATCTGCATCGGTGTAATTGGACATCCAATAAAATATGTATGCATAGTGGACAAGGTAATGGCAAAAAATAAAATCTGCATCAGTGTAACTGGACAGCCAATAAAATATGCATGCATAGTGGATACACAGCAATAAAAATAAGTTTGTTGTACAATATTAGTAATTCAGTAGTGGGTTCAGAGAAAACATTCCAACACAAGCTTTTGACTGGTATAAAAATGTTCGGTCTCAATATGCAGCTCGCTCATAAACCGACAAGACAGATTGTATTCATAAGCAGTGTAGTATAGATAGAAAATATTAAATCACGAACACTCCAAAATGTTTGCTAAGTGGTAGTCTGTGCGTCTCTCACTCACTCATATACACACACACACACACACACACACACACACACACACACACACACATACATACATACACATAATAACCTTCCTTTTTTCCTTTTTCTCTTTAAAATTCAAGGTTAGTATGATGGATTGTGAATGCATTTAATACCATAAGTTGGAGATGTTACAGCCATTTCTACTATTGTTTTCACTTTGTTTCAAGCTCTGCAGCTTCTGGAGGGCTTTGAGGTTATTACATTCACATAAATGCATCTAAGTGACAGCTCAACAATAGAGGTTTTTATGCACAAATACCTAATTGCTCAATAGCTTTTGTGCTTCTTGGAATCCATTCATTTGCATTTGTGCAGTAAATATGAACAGCCTGACTTTTAAGCACAATAATGTGATCTTCATATTCTTAATACAAGTAAGGTATGCGATGATAATTCACTGAAACTGTAGCTTTTTGGGGGGCTTTTTAGGCCTTTACTTGTTTATATGCTTAATGAATGCTACTCTTGTCAGCTATGTTTTTATGCATAACATACCACTTGACAGTGCTTGAGTTGTGCCCTATAAAATTCTGTTTTTGTATTTTTTTTAATGTAATTACCTATTTAATTATTCTTCGTGTATGATGCTGAGTTTCACTGCACTCTCCTGAATTACGTGCATTCAGTATTGCATCTTGGTTTTTGAAGCTGTCATCTGGCTTCAGTGTGGCTTTTGCTTTTTTTTTTTTCTTTTCTTTTCTTGCAGGTCCCTTTATATGATGCTTTTATCTAAAATAAACATTTTATTAATTACATTTATTTATAACTGAAGAGCAATTTAAATGGGCGAGTTTCAGTCTTGGCACAAATACACAATGTAGCAAAAATACATTGAATGTAACATAGCTCAAGTAAAATACATTCAAACAGGAATTGCAATACCATTACATTAAACAATTGTAGAACTGTGAGGTCACAGTACTGCTACATATATTGGACCACATTAATTTCTGTTATATACATATTAGGTTGTAAGTACCATAATTCACTAAGCATCAATAACGTTATTTCAATGCATTCATACTATTAATAATGCATTCATACTATTAATGTTTTAGATATTTAATGCCCTTGCAACTCCCACTCTAATATCACCCACCCCATCCAACCACTACCTTTCTTTCCACTCCACTAACTACCTTGATTATAGCAAGCTCAGATGCTCATAAGCCAGTACTTATTATACAGCAGGAACTGTTGCTTCTTGTAACATTTGTTAATGCCTGTTATGCACTTCACAGATAAAGATTCTAGTTGTCTACTGATGTACTATGTTCTTCATCTGTAAATATGTTGTAAGTAATTGCTATGTAAATTGTTAATCGCTATGTAATCCAATGCAACTACTGTCTGTTTATTTTAACTGTGGAGCTTTTCTCCCTGGGCCTCCACTGAAAATGGACCTACGTCCAGTCGGACACTCCCGGTCAACAAATATAAATAAATAAATTATAGGTTATAACTAATTTATGTTCATGCATATTTTATGAATGTTCTTTTGAATGCTTTAAAATGTGTGTTTTATGTTGCTTTCGTCATTATACAGTGCATTTGGGTAGGATGTTTCATCCCATGTAACTAAAGAGCTAAGCTGATTCATTCCTTATTTCTTCCTCCTTAAAGCTATTGGAGATGGTTTCTTCCATAGGAGGAATGCTGCCCTAAAGGATAAAATAAAATGTGACATTCTACTATCTGTTTACAGCCAGTTAAAATGGATAACATAATGTAGAGATGTATCACAAATGTTACGAGTAAGTCGGATTTTACCCACTATGGCCATCACTGAAAGTAAAATGTGATGCTCCCAAATCCAGCAGTGGAGTCCCCCATGTAATTACCACCCTACCATTTGTGGAGTTCCCCATGTAATTACCACCCCACCACTTGTGATGCTGGTTTGCACACATCCTGCAAATTAACCACCTGTGTTTTGCCCACAGGTGTAAACTGTCCTGGTCATGTATAAATAATTTATCATAAGTGCACATGTAAGAGTGTGTGTGTGTATGTGTGTGTGTGTGTGTATATATATATATATATATATATATATATATATATATATATATATATATATATAATTATATGGGTCTACTTCATAAGTTCAACAGACCATTTGATCAACATTCATTTGGTCGACAGCTCATTTGATCGACAACCAGTATTCAAGGCACTTAACAGGTAATTGCTCCCCTCCCCAATGTTGTGCGACCCTGGAGTTGATATATATAGTTAGGGGGTGTGTGGGGGGCACAGCCCTAACCTATTTCCTTTAAAACATGTAAAAACAACAAAAACTACACATTTTAAATGAAAATATGCCCCCACACCCCCAACTATATCAACTCCAGGGTCACACAACATTGGGGTGGGGGGCAAATCCCAGGTTTTTGCCTTGAATACTGATTGTTGATCAAATGAGCTGTCGACCAAATAAATGTCGATCAAATGGTCTGTTGATCTTATGAAGTAGAACCATATATATATATATATATATATATATATATATATATATATATATATATATATGGCAACATGTTTACTCATCAGTTATAGTTCATAAACAGGCACAGATAAACCACAGAGTGAGTAGAGTTGTGTATATATCTATATTAATGCCTATCAACTGTACAGATTTTTGCCTCAAAATTTCAGTCTGTTCCTCATACAATTTGTGGTTTTCTGGCAAATCACTGCGTTAAATTTAATTTGAGTCTTTCTAGTGAATGTGTCCTTTTTTGGATATTTTATTCAGAGTAGTACAGACTTCAAAACCTATTCATACAGGAAAGATATAGAAAGTGACATTTGCTTACTAAGGAAGCTGCCCTCTTGTTGCATCACAGGTGGAACTCTCTGGTGATTTCTAGGGCTGTGTCATATGTACTCAAGCCTCTGCTGCAAAACCTTAAAATTCATTTAATGAAGCAGAAATTTTCAGGCAAGAGAGTACCTGATAAAATGAATTCAAGAAATGAGACTGCAGTAGGAATATAACAAATGTTTGGCTCATAACGTGTTAATAAATTTCTACATCTTTTATTTAACTGTAATAGTTTTGTTTAAAGCAGACAAGCTTATATTAATTATAATGTACGTGGGGTGGCATGGTTATTCCTTTACTTTGGGGGGACAACTTTTAAGCACCTTTCTAACACTTGTCAGGGTTGCTGAGCTCTAGTCCTGTGCTAAAGCATAACAGTGATAAAGTAAAACAACATTAAAAGATGATGTACACTTTTTGTCACACCAAAAAGTGTCAGGGTGAAGTAATAGTGAATGTTAGTCCATCAGTGGTATATGTGGCTTTTGGCCACTGTCTAGGTGGCAGAGCTGTTTTATGTGAGAAGTTTGAAAGCAAATGTATTTAGCAAATAGAATGACCTAGTTAGGATTGGAAGCCACTTTGTCTTGGAAATAGTGCAGTGTAGGACTGTCCAGGTGAGTAAACAGAACAATCTTATTTTCACTATTTTTAACAGATGTTTTGACCTGAAAATGACCAGGAAGGTCATATTTAAGGCATGGGTGTATGACAATAGCCTCTTGAACTAGTAAACCTTCCACATGTTTGTGCTACTTAATGTGGAGAGAGATTTTATGTAACTGGGTCAATATGATGTCAAGAGTATCATTCAATGTTATTCCAAGACATTTTTGATGCTTTATGAAACGGTAATAGTCCCATTAAGATCCCAGATCTGGGAAGTGGTGTTTTTGGTTAGCTTTCTAGTTGTCGATTTAGTAGTGTTTATGGAGTGTTTGCTTTGAATAAGCTAGGTCAAAACCAGGACAAAATCATTTTGTAAAATAAGTGGCTACATGATGGGTAGATTTGTGAGCACAGCTAAACAATCTATCTTCTGTATAGAGTGTTGTATTTAGATTTGTCAAATTCCAAGGAAGATTGTTCATCTATAATGAGAATTGAAAGGATCCCAGAAAAGAACTTTGTAGGACCCCATGTTCATAGTACCCAAAAAGGAGTAACCATTTGATGAGTTATACAGGTTCTAATATATATAGTTCTTAGACCAGTTAGTAACACTGAAGGAGAAACCCTGGCCTATTAATTTTAGTAATTAGGAAAAACTGGACTCTGCCAATATACCTCCCCCCATATAGAAGTACAGTCCTTGAGTAAGACCAAAGATCGCTGTGTTGGCTCTGCTGCTTGCTAGAAGGGAAAGCACAAGTCTGAATGTATTTAGGAATATGACTTGGATGAGCTTTTTGAATACCTTTACTAAGGGACAAAGGTTTGCTCTAAGGCCTATAGTCGGAGGCAGTCTTAGTATAATGGATATTTGGTAATGAGATAAGAGCATGGAGAATACCTGCAGCGGTGAGAAGTTCAGGATATAATCTAGGGGTTTGGAAAGCATATTAGGTATGGTACTGAAGTTATTGGAATAGTGTATTGAATATGTAACTGATGTCTCTTTCTCCACTACCTTACTAGAAAAGTGTTGCAAAATAAAAACGGGGGGATAAGTATGTTGTGTAAAGAAAAAAAAACTGGGTTAAGTATTTTGTGTAAGGAAAAAAAACTTGAGTGACAATGCTAGAGATATTAAATAAGGAATAAAGAGATGTAGAAAGTGAAGACATTATAGCAGAGGCATCTATTAGGATTGGAGACAGGAGATAGTAGTAGTTTGGGATTCTAGGAAAAAATTATTGCTAAGCAAGCAATAATGTCCAACAAGGGTGTGGTGTGTTGGTGTGGAAGTAATGCACACCCAGGGCTGTTCTGAGACCCGATGCAGGAGATTTTGTCTGTGTATGTATATATAATACAGGTTCATAGGATGTTACCAAGCTATTGACACTAGGGTATTTAAAAGCCAATCCATTAAATCCCAATATAATACTAGCTATGACAGATATCATCTATGCCCAAGGTTTTTCTAGCAAGGACCATCTGTGTCTAGGAGAGAAACTGGGGCATTCCCCATCAGAAATTTATGAATTCCCATTCAGTCATCCAGGATGCACTTAAACAGGGTCATGAAGGTGCTCTGCTTGATTTGGACTCGTACATCTCAACTGTACAGATTTTCGCAGAATGTCCAGATTTTTCACTCATTTTTGGTCTGTCCTGCATAAAATATGTGGTTTTCTGGCAAATCATTAAATAATGAAATTAATTTGAATTACAGACTTCTAATACAAACCTATCATTCTAGCAACTTTCTAAGTTTATAAGAGCAATATTTAAAATCTGTCACTATTTTTGAGCCATTGTTCCCCCCAAAATTTTAGGCTTTGTCCAGATTTCTTGCAGTAAGAGGTTGAGAGGTATGTATGGACTAGAAGTTTATTCCAGAGGACTGGCAACCTCTGAGAGATGCATATGTCTCTCCAGCAGGTCCTGTTTATGTCGCAGGCTAGATTGAGGTCCTTGAACAGGTGACTCTAGTCCCATTTGACTTATGGATGTGCAGCATTTCCATTAGATTTGGGTCAGAGATAGCCCTGTAAACCAGACCTAAGTCACCCCTAAGTAGTCTAAATGCTACTGAGTACAGTGGCAGTGACTTCAGTCTGTCCATATAAGATGTGTTGGAGACCCTAAATTTTCTTAGTTAGAAACCTATGAGGTCTCTCAAGTTGCTGCAGGTGTCTGGTACAGTACAAACAAAAGGAAGCATTTTATTCGGTAGTAGGACTGATGTGTACAGGGAGTTATAACCTCTTTTGCTCTTGAGGTGATGCCTTTGCTAATCAGGTGAGCGATGTAGAATGCTTTCCTCACCACAGTAGACACCTGGTATTCAAAGTTAAGGTTACAGTTGACCTGTGTTCCCAGTTCTCTCTACTGATTTGGTACTTGGGATATTATTTATTTTATAATCAAAGGGCCATTGATTTTACAGAAGGGAATGATGATGGATTTTTTTTTTTTTTAGCATTTAAGACCATAGCTTTGACACCAATCATTGGTCTGTGTGAGCCCTTTTTGGAGTACACTGACATCACTAGGGGATTCAATGATGGCACCTAATTTTCAGTCATCAGCAAACTTTAAGCCACAGCCCCTCTGTTTTGGCCTGGATGTCTAAGAAGTATATGCCAAACAAAAGTGGACACAGCACTGACCCTTGTGGGAAACCCACTGGTGACAGGTCTGCTAATAGAGGAAAAGTCCCCATTTTGAGTGTGTTGTCAATCCAAGAGCCAGTTTACAACACACCTGACAACATAGGGATTGATATTCAACTGTGTTAGTTTGTCAATGATACCAGAATGTGGGATAGTGTCAAAGGTCCTTGGCCAAGTCAAGATAGGTTATGTGCACAGCTTTGCCCTTGTCTGTGGTGCTGGTCATGATATCAGAGAAGTCTACCAGGTTTAGCAGGCATGATCTGCCCTTTACAAAACCGAACTGGGATGGATCCATGGTTTGGAGGTTACCTTATATCCTTATTTAAGAGGTCCATTGTGATTCTTTCCATTGCCTTACAGATGAGGCTGGGTAAACTTGTGGGTCTATAAGTTACCTGGGTCTGTTGCCAATACAGTTGCTGTTTTCCATTCAGTGGGGACAAAGGCAGTACTCCAGCTGTGGTTGAATAGATTGCCTAAAGAAGTAGCTAGTTCTTGTTTAACATTAAGAATGCAGCCCAGAATGCTATCTGTATTTGTAGTTGATAGACGAGTGCATGTGTGATCTGGTGAATACATGCACCAGATGGGGGCAGCTGACCATAACCTTCTCCTTGTTCAACCTGGTGAGTGGGGCGTCTGTCTCACTACGGATCCACTTGGCCACCATGGTGAACTTTGCCCTTTTCTCAATTGTAGTGTGATCTTGGAGTTGGTATATTTAGTTAGGGGGAGCATGAGAAGGGGCAAAGCCCCCAGCTTTGGTGGGTTTAATATGCTTCAGTTTGTATTTTGATTATTTTTGGCCAAGTAGAAGTTTCCCAGCTTACGCTCTTGTGCACATAAGTGCACACACACACACACACACACACACACACACACACACTTTTGTCCTACATGGTGTTTTTTCAGTTTTGCCTTATCTTTACACTGCTAAACAGCAAGTGCTGTTAACAAGTGTAAAACATGACATGTGATTGCTTAACATTGAGCTTCATGGTAGCTTCTGTGAAGCAGCAGACTAGTTGTTTTCATTTGGCATCACCTATAGATTAACACCCTACTAGAGAACATTTGTTCACCAGTCAGGATGGCAAAGTACAGGTCACCCATTCTCCAAGAGACTTATGGACTTAGAAAGTTGTTGTTGGAGTTCCATGATGATGAGCTATTTGGAGTGACCTGAAGTATTGTACGAAGCAAAAACAAAGAACAAGGGTGGGTTATTAGTTCTGACCCAAAGCTTAGTGCCTGAAATGCAGTGGGTTTGGTAGCCCCTTTTTTTTAATTTATTAAATTATGTAAGAATGACCTAGGCCATGTTATATTTTTAGCTGTAAATATTATACATTCCAAACCATGCCGATATGTAGCTACAGTGCAGTAGATAAATCACTTTTAACATATCCAGTCATTGGTAGTCAACCATTACATAGCTCATTCAAATCCTGCCTTCTTTTAAGCCTTATTCCTCCTCTGCATGTATTGATCCCACACTTCCCATTTTTTCCTATGTAATTTGCTCCTGCCCTTTTCTAAAGATCCCAGTTCCAGTTGTTTAACTTTACTATCTTCACTACTTAAATTTGGTTTAGACTTTGATTTCCATTTTCTAGTAACTGACTTTTTGCCAGGCATTATAACTAGGCTCAGGCTTTACCATGTCTGGGCAACTCCAAGTTTGTATCACAGCTCAAACGTAATTTCCCTAGTCACTCCAACTTGCTCACCCAGCATCTCCAACAGAGCAATCTGAAAAGCATCCTTAAAGTCTACCAACTCGTTACACTCCCAGTAAATGTTTCCATCACACCTACAACATTTGCTGTCTACCTGAGAAAAAATTCTTTTGTTGTGTGCTTGGGGTATAAAAATACTAATGTAAGCACTTCCAGGCAAAGACCCAAAATCTTCTAGAATTTGTTGCATATTTGGGACATACATGTATCTCTCCCTTGTTTTTGTTCCAGTCCTGCCTAACATCCTCTGATTCTTATAGTTAATCATGCAATATTTTATATGCTCTACTAATTATTCCTTTCTTAATGGCAACTTCTGTTCTAGATTCTACTAAATTCTACCAGTGCTGGTCTTTGATTTAGGACCCCCCCCCCATTTCTTTCTGTTTGCCAGTCTTTAGCCTGCAGTCCAAATAAGTTCTTGGCATCTTCCCTTTCTATTACCTTTCCCTCTCTAGTTTTCTTCTCCGGTACCTTGGTTCCTTTGTCAGTTTTCTCCAATATATTTTCACCCCCCCCTTGCCTATTGTCTGTATCCCTAATTGCAGTCATCAGCAGAATTTCCTTTCTCTTTTCCTGTGTTGGCTTAGTTCTTGGAAGACCTTCTGCTACTTTATGAATATAATATTTTGTATAATAATTATTCTTAATGGTCTGCATCTCAAATCCCAGTTTGTCCCTGTTACTTGAACTTCCCCTTGTTTCATCATCATCTCTTTCCACTTTGAATTTTAGTTTTCTGCTTATGCTATGTTTAGGAGCCTTAACTGTATTGCTCTGAAATACCCCTTCAGCTCAGGTAATTGCAAGCCCCCTGTTCTGTTGGAAGAATAAGCTTATCCCACTTGACTCTTGCAGTCTTCCCCTTCAAGATTTAGCCCTTCAGTTCTTCCTTTAACTGTTATTTACAATTTCTCCTCTGTTTGACAAAAACTTGCCTGACTTGTGTATAAGACTAATGGAACAAAAAAACATTTTAACTGCTTGTATCTTGCTATCCATATAACAGTTTCCATTTTCTCAGTTTTTTTGTATTATATTTTCTTTAATCATCTTCCACATATCCTTAGCTGCCACACCAGAATCATGTTTAATCCATATTCCTACATATTTAATGATATCATATACCCATAAATATGGAGATTGATAAACCATTTATATGGGTACATAATTTACCACTATTGCCTTTGTTTTAGCTTCATTAATTTTGCATCCCAGAAAGATACGGTCTCAAAATGTTCCACAACACTGTAATGTCCTTTCTGGTTTTGTCAGGCATAAAATTATATCATCTCCAAATATAGCCAGCTTTTCTTGACTACCATACCAATTTTATCCTTAAATTTCCGAGTCCCTTATTTTGAGGTTTGAGTGCAGCCTTTATAGAAAACCTACCTATTCTAATTCCCTACTCCATTTTGATAGTCGCCACCTGATACACCAAAAGAAATCCGTGGTTAAAGGTCAGATGGTGAGACTTGCCCATATGGTAAGTAATAACACGTTTGGTGAGCAAAGTCCATTTTTAAAGGCATGTTACTGAATAGAGGTTATCCTATAACTTTCTTAGAATTTTTAGTGAGGTTATTAGGAAAAGACAAGGAGGAGTCCATGTTCCCCTGCTAGGTACGAACAGTAATTTGTTGAATGAGAACCTGATGTTCAGTGGCAAAAAGGAGAGTATTAATTTCCGAAGAGCTCTAGTCTTGCCATATAACTTGCACTTTGAAGGAATTAAGAATATTATCATCCACAATTGGAATATATTTAGGGGAGACGGTGAGTATTTGGAAAGACAGGACAAAAATCCTGTGGTAGTATACCAAAAGTGTTATTACTCTGGAGCATTTCTCCCCGGGCCTCCGCTGAAAACAGGATCTGTGGAACCTAGTCAGACTTTCCCGGTCAACAAATGTTAAATAAATAAATACATAAAAAATAAATAAAAATATACTTGAAAAATCTAGAAAGGTAACACAGATCAGTCATATGAGCAAGTGTGGCCACTGCAATCAATGTAGGTTAAGGAAGGTGGAGAAGTTTTGATCCCTAGGTGGGTAACTATAAATATTGTTCAAAGGTTAAATTGCTAGAGTACAAATATAGTACATCTTGCTGAGTGTCAACAATGTGCTTCCTTTTATATAAGGTAAGACCAAGAATAAATTTAAAAATAGGATATACAAAAAAAATGACAGGAATGCATTAGCTAAGCATATTATTAAGAATCCAACACACTGTTTCAAATATTCATGTATTGAAAAGGTTAGTTTTGATCAAAGGGGGGGGGGGGCAAATGAATTACCTTTAGAATACAAAGAGCTGATATGGCAGCTCAGAAGTAATGCTACCGAGTCCCCTGGGCTGAATGAGTCATTTTCAATTAGTAGTGTTCTTAGACTTGAGGCTGAATTCATTTTTTCATAAACCTGGTTATATTTAAATATAAGAGTATAGTGTCATTCGGTTTACTTCAATTTAGTTTATATACCTTTTTACTGATGCTCCATCTGTGTATTGTGTAAGGCAAGCTGTTTTTTTGGATGTATTCCTATAGTATTTTTACAGTACTTGTTTTTTTTTAAATAGATTGGGGGGATTGTCATGTGACTTTCTACCTTTTTACACCATTGTTTATTGAAAGTGAAGTGTTTGATATTATTCTGATGAAAGCGCTCAACATTTAATAAACTGGAGTTGGTATTTAATGTGTGCCGTTCGTTTTCTTGTTTATCAGTTGTAGTGCGGTGTTTTGAGTTATTTAAATGGTTATGAATGTAATGCAAATAAAGGAGAAGAGGATATCCTTGCCTGGTTCCTCAACTCAAGCAGAAATTATCAGAGAGGACCCCACCCACCTTAATTTTTGTCTCCGATCTCATATATCCTCCTAATCAACCTTCATTTTTTCAGGAAATGCAAATGCTTCCATTGCCCTGCTCATAAAGTCCCAGCTTACTCTGTCAAATGCTTTTTCTGCATCAAGACCCATCAACAATTGTATTTTTTTACATTCTACTTCCCTGTGGATCATCAATGTTCTGTTAATGTAGTCAAATGTCTGCCTCCCCTCCACAGAACCAAATTGATCAATATTTATCAATTTTGGTATTAGTTTTGCCATTCTTTTAGCTATTATAGACATGAACATTTTATAATCGATGTTTAGTATTGAAATGGTCCTGTATGAAGCTGGATCTGATGGAGCTTTACCCTCTACAGTTATTCAGCTTCCACTGCATTCTTGCAGGATGTTGGTACTTTCCCTCCTCTTAAAATACTGTTAAGAAAAACCTTCCAGGTCTTTATCAGTCTTTTCCCTCCTAGCTTCCAAACTTCCACAGGAATGCCATCTATTCCTGGGGACTTTCCTGTAGATTGGTTATATATCAATTTGTATCTCATATCCTTCTATCCTAACTGTTAGTAATGGAGTCTCATCTAACTCTAACCTTGACATATTTAATTCTTCCATAAACATTTCCATTTGTATCTTTTCATTTCCATATTTATCTGCTTTATACAGACTTTCATAAAAGTTCCAGAATATTTCTAATACCTCTGCAAGATCTCTTGTTACCTTCCTTGTTATAGGCTCCCTAAGCTTGGTGACAGCCCTTTCTACTTTGTTGCCCAAGTCATGCTAAATTTTTTTCTGCTCTAGTGTTATCTAGAAACAGTTGCCTTAATAGCAGTCTTTCTAAACTCACGTATATTATTAAGGGTAATCCCTTATTTTCTGCTTAGCATTCTGCAGTTGATCCTCTTGTTCTGTGAGATTCTCCCTATTCTGCAATACTTTAAATCTTGTTGCTAATTAACCATAGCTCCCTTTCTTTTATTTCTACCTTATTTTTAAACTCCACCTTAATTTTATCCCACTCCCTAGCTACATTTTCAGAAGTAATTTCTATCTTATCGAATAGCTCCTGAATAATCTTCACTACCTATTCTTTAAATTCCTCTCTTTTCAACACACAGCTGGGAAAGCACCAGTGTCTAGTTTTTATTTTATTACCCTGTGTTTTTATTTGTTATTGGCACATGATCTGAAATAGTTATTGGGTGCATATCAAGGCTTTCAATTAAACACACATGTCCCTGTGAAATGTAAATTCTGTTTAGCTTAACCCATTTTTTGTATCTTGGTGAATATGTAAATTCACTCTGAATTCCTTGCACTGAATTCACATTTTCTATGCCAAATATTTTCATAAATTTCTTTAAAAATCTACCCTCCTTTGTTTCCCTTTCTAGGCCCCCAAACACATCTTCACTGTTGCAAACCAAATTCCAGTCTCCAACTATAAGTAATATTCCTTGCAGAAAGCTGATTATTAGCTCTATTATAGCAGTTTTTGGTGGAATATAAATACATGCCAGTATAATCCTCCTCCCTTGCCAGTAGCTCCTTAGTACTACATCATCATCAGCCCTCTTTTTCCCATTTTGTCTACATGGGGTCAGGGCATCATGTTAACTGTCACCAGTTCTCTTGATTCAGTGCCACACTCCTGCCTTCTTCAACACTCATGCCTGACTGTCGCAGATCTTCTTTTACACAATCCATCCATCTCTTTGCTAGATGTCCTCACATCCTGTTACCTTCTTCCTGTCTGTCCCAAATCTTTATCACCAGATTGTCTTCTGCTTTTCTACACATGTGCCCAAACCACCGTAATTTATTCTCTTTGATCTTTTCTGCAATTGGAGCTACTTTGGCTTCTGCTCTTATGTCCTCATTTCTTCATCTGTCCCACAGTGTGCATCGTACCACCTTTCTCAGGCACTTCATTTCCATCACCTCTGGCTTCTTCATCTGTTCTGCCTTTACTGCCCAGGTTTCTGTACCACACAGTAGTACTGGTCACACCACTGTCTTGTACACCTTACCTTTCAGCTTCTTTGGCATTCTTCTGTCATAGACTACACCTGATACTCTATGCCAGTTGGCTGCAGCCCCTCTGATTTCAGGCTTTGACCTCTTCATTCAGACTACCCTTCTCCTCAACTACCCCTTCCAGATACATGAAGCTGTTTACCTGTTCCACTATCTTCCCTTCTATCTCTATTCTCAGCTTCTTTTGATTTCTCCAATTTGCTGCCATTACCACCATCTTATCTCTGCTTAGTTTCATCCCATGTGCCTTCAAATTTGCATTCCATTCACCTATCCTTTGCTGAAGTTCATAGGTTCATACTAGGCTATCTGCCCTAGGGCATTTATAAGCCTAGCCAGAGTGTGTTTGGCTTTCGCCACCCATTTTAAATTAATTTTGCTATGCCCTTTCTCGAGGTTAGTATACTGTGCCTCTGTCTAACAGTGACACAGAAGTGATACCCGGGGTAAACCTACTATCTCCCATCCACTCATCAAGATTCCTCTTCAAGAGAGTCAATGAGGGACTCTGCCTAACCTGGACTGGGATTTTATTCCAGAGTGAAGGGAGCCTCTGGGTTATGAATCTGTCCCTCCAGCATGTCCTATTTATTTCAGTGCTGAGGTTCAAGTCTCTCGATGGGATTTGGATTTTCTGAGGTGCAGCATGTCCATTAATTCCAGGTTGGACATAGCTTTATACGTCAGGCACAGATCGCCTAGTAGGCGGTATGCCACTGAGTAGAGCTGGAGTTTCTTTAACCGGGCAGCATATGGCATTTGTTTGAGCCCTTTGATCCTCTTGGTGAGGTACTTTTGGGGTCTTTCCAGTTGCTGCAGGTGTCTGGTAAGATACATCCCACAAGGGGCATTGTACTCAATTATGGGCCTGATGAGAGATGAGTAAAGAGGCACGATGACCTCCCCTGATCTAGATGTGAATCCCTTCATGATTAGGTGGGCTATATAAAATGTTTTTCTAACCACTTTGGCCACGTGGTTGTCAAATGAGAGATTGCTATCAACTTGGGTCCCCAGGTCCCTAATTACTTCTTCTTAATGGATTACCACCTATGTGGTAATTTGTGGGCACTTTGTTTTTGCCAAAGGGGATGACTATACACTTCTTGGCATTTACCTTGAGGCCATGGCTCTGGCACCAGTTGTCTGTTTCTATGAGGCCCTTTTGGAGGATGCTTGTGTCAGCTGGAGAGTCAATTATAGCGCCCAGTTTTCAGTCATCTGCGTACTTGGTCAGCCACAGTCCTTCCGTGTTGGCCTGTACCTCTGAGAAATATATACCGAACAGGAGAGGTCCCAGGACTGAGTCTTGTGGGACGCCACTTGTAACTGCTTTGGAGTCTGACATGGCTCCAGCAATTCTAACCATGTGGGTTCTGTCCTTGAGCCAGTTTGCAACCCATCTAGAGACATAGGGGTTTATATTTAAGCTGGTGAGCTTATCTATAATGCCCAAGTGGGGTATTGTATCGAAGGCTTTTGCGAGGTCCAGGTAGGCTGTGTGGACCACCTTCCCCTCATCAATGGCCTTGGTAACTGTTTCAAAGAAATCAACCAGGTTTAAGAGGCAGGATCTGCCCTTAACAAAGCCGAACTGGGTAGGATCCAGTGTCTGTAGGTCCCCAATATCTTTTTTTATGTGGTCCATGATGATCCTTTCCATAGCTTTGCAGACCAAGCTAGTCAGGCTTATGGGGCGATAGTTTTCAGGATCTGTTGAGGCACCACCTTTGTGGAGAGGGACCACTGTTGCTGTACGCCACTCTTTGGGTACATATCATGTGGTAAGGCTGAGATTGAACAGTAGTTTTATGTTTGGGTTAAGCTCTTGGAGTTCCTGTAGGACACAGCCCGGGACACTGTCTGGTCCCATTGATGCTGTGTTTTTTTGCTTTGGAGAGGGCGGCTCTTACCTGAGCATCTGAGATGTCAGGAGGGCAGCACTCTCCTGGGATAGATATTTGCTGTTTTGGTGGGGGGGGTGGGTTTGCACTGAACCTGTCAGCTAGGATGTTGGCAATGTCTGTGGGTTCAGTGTATTTTTTGTCATTTTGGACCAATTCTGAGCATATCTGGGAATTCCCACCCAGGTTCCTAACATAACTAAAGAAAGCCTTGTGATTATCCTTAGTGTCCTGTGCAATTTTTCTCTCAAAGCTGGCCTTAGATGATTTTATGAGTGCCCGTAGTTTTTTGCTAACACTGATCAGAGATGCCTTCCCTTTTTGGGATTTTGCTCTATCATGTAGTAGCTTCCTCCTTCTATTGTATAGTTTGTTTATGGCTGGGGTCCACCAGACAGGACGCCTGCCTTTGGAGGATTGGGTCTTGGTTTTATTTGGGATTGCATGATCCATGCATTCCTGAAGGTGTTCATAGAATGCGTTTATAAAGGATTCATTTTCCACAGGCCGGGGCTTTGAAGGATTCCACCTCAGTTTTGAAGAGTGTGAAATTTGCTTTAGAGAAGTTTTTCACTGTGGTTTTCTGGGCAGGGGGTGGGGTCAGAATGTGAATATCCAGTGAGATTAGTTTATGGTCTGATCTTACCAGTGAGGGATACACTTCTGGTCTGGAGCATAGAGTCCCCATGTTGGTGATGATCAGGTCCAGTATGCTTTCCCCTCTTGTGGGAGTGGTAACAAGTTGTTCCATAGCATTTGAGTTTATAAATTCTAGGAACCTTTGAGCTAGGGTGTTGGAGCTAGAGTAATGCTCCCAGTCTATGTTTGGGTAGTTGAAGTCGCCCAATATAATGGTGTTTGGAGAGATCTTCATATTTTCCAGTGTTCTCAGGAAGGCCGAGTGGAGTTCCTGAGTTTGAGAGGGCGGTCTGTAGCAGGCTATAAACTGGAAGGCAGTTTTACCCACTGTTAGTTGCACATGGATAGTCTCTGATGCTTCGTGCTGTGCCACCAACCTGAAGGTGTGGGTATCTTTGACGAATATTGATACTCCCCCTCCTTTTCTGGTTCGGTCCAAGTTTTGGGACCGAAAAGCATGATATGAAGTATAACCTGGCAGTGCTGGGGTGCTCTCGGGAGCCTTGAACCAGGTTTCTGTTACTGCACAGATATCTATTTTCTCCATGCTAAGCAGAGTTTCGAGTGCATGCATCTTGAGATTTAGACTTCTGGCGTTGAGTAGCATTACTCTTAGTTTCTTATCCCTTGTGATACCTATGGAGGTGGGTTTGTCTTTTGAGCCTTGCCTAAAAAAGGCACTATGGGGGTAGCAAGAGCCTTTGCCAGTATCCGAAAGCCCAGGGGTGACAGGTGCAAGCCGTCCCTAGCAAAGCATTGTGGCTTGTCGAGCATGTCATCCCAGGCTGACAGGCATTGGATCCCCTTTGAATGACACCAATACTTAAGCCAATTGTTGAAATTGATCATCTTGTCTTCATATTGTGGCATCATTCTTGGTGAGGGTAAGATGCTACTCAAGGTCAGGGTCATACCGGCCTGGGCCACATGCTCAGAGCTCCTCTATGTCTCTTTTCATGTAGTCCAGGGAGGTATGTCTCAGGTCATTCACACCAGCATGGACAATGACGGAGTCATATTTGTACTTGCCTTGGAGTGACCTGAGTGCTTGTGTTATGTGGCGGATCCTAGCGCCCGACAGGCAGCTCACCGTGACCTTCTCCTTGTTCAGCCTGGTGAGTGGGACGTCAGTGTGCCTGACGATAGTCACCTATTACAAGTGGATCAGGTGTGTTTTTTAGCCTTAAGGGCTGTGACTGTTCAGCACACTGGCTTTGTGAGCTATGTGTTGCACGTGTTTTGTTTTGGGGTAGCGGTTGCTTGGGTGTCTGCTTTGGAGGTCTCTGCTGCTTAGGCAGATTTTTATTTAGAGCCTCCGAGTATGTTTTTGTGTGTTTAGGTGTTTGGTTTGCTGTCATGGTAGGTCTATGTGAGACTGGAATTGTAGAGAGTGTGATTTCCTTCTCCTCCTGACAGGTTTTGCCAGTACTGAGTTGAGAGAGCTTAGCCTCCAGTTTGGCTATATGGTTGCATCTCTCACATATGTTGGAATTTGTTGGGAGGAGGAGAGGGTTGTCTGTGTACATGAGGCAGTTGTAACATTGCCTCAAGATTCCCAAATTCACCAGCTGGACCGGATTGGAGATTGACAACTGACCTTTGGACATGCTAGAATAGTATTGGGAATTCCTTTATAATTGAAAAAAAGGGCCAATGGGGAAACAAGGTACTGAAGGGGAGTTTGTGAGGGTGTAGTGCTTTTAATTTTTTAGTGCTGACTTGTATAATTGCTTTAGTGAGCAAGTGCCAGGTAACTTAAATGCAATGTGTTACAGGTAACTTAAATGCAAAAATGACAAACAGTAACTTTCTTTCAAGTGAAACAAGGAAATAAGTACAGTAAGCAATGCAGATGTCACTAGGGATCCACAGATGCACTGAAAAGCCGCGTTTTAGGTGGAATTAGCGTTTTAGGGAAATAACAAGCAAACAAGCATACAAACAAAGCTAGATTCAGCAGGCCTGGATCTAGTCTATGCTACAGCAAACAAGGTGTACCAATTTCAGTAAGAAACAGTTCAAATATGCAGGCACTATAAGCCTTTAACCAGAAATTCCCAGCTCAGAAGGGCAGAGTCCAGCCTCTCCTCCCACAAGAGTGCAGACCACGAACCCTCTTAATGTAAAATAACTGGCCCTTAAACCAGAATTAATACACTTTTAGAATAACAAACACTGAGCCCTCAATCAGCAGTTTCCAACTTAGGATATAAGCTACCTGTCCTGCCACTACAGTGCAGAGCACAAACCTTCTTAATGTAAAACAACTGGTCTGAAGCTCAAGTGCTTAAACTAAAAGGCTTAGAGTGAGTTACACCAAGCAGTAATAAATACAACTGAGTTCTAGCTCAGTCTGCCTGTACTGCCACACCGTCTACATGCAGCAGCTTTGTTGATCCATCCCCTTCAACCTGTTTACTAATGTAGTCCATCACCAGTATGAACAGCAGTAGGCTCAGAGCTGAACCCTGATGTACACCCACTCCCACTGGGAAGCCCTCTGTGAGGCCGAACACTGTTCGTACTTGAGTCACTGGGTCCTTGAAAATAGCCTGCACTAATTCTACCAATGTTTCTGGGACTTCAAACCATCGCAGTGCTGCCCAGATCAGCTTTCTTGGGACCTCGTCATATGCTTTCTCCAAGTCTAGGAATACCCATTTGGACTTTCCTCATCTCTAGCTTCTTCTCAAGTATTTGTCTCAGTGCAAACATTGGGTCAATTGTGATGCATCCTGATCTGAATCCAAACTGCTCATCTCCCATCTTATATTCTACTACTCTGCGTATCCATTTATCAGTCACCCTCTCCAGAACTTTCATGCAATGTGATAGGAGTTTTATGCCTCTGTACTGCCCACAGTTGTGCTCATCCCCTTTGTTCTTGTACACTGGCATGAGTATGCTTATTCTCCAATCATCTTTCTCTACACACTGCTATTAGTACCCTCAGGAGCCATTTCTTCCCCATCTCACCCAGCATCTTTATCATATCTGCTGTGACCTCATCTGAGCCTCCTGCTTTCCCTGACTTCATCTTCCTTAGTGCTGTTCTTACTTCTTCTAGGGTGGGCTCCTCTTCTCTCATCGTAGGCTGTTTCTGGGGCAGTACAGCTTCTGTGGGGTTTTCTTCATTCAGAAGCTGCTGGAAATACTCCTTCCATCTGCCTTTGTCCTCTGGACTGGTGAGCAGGTTGTTGCTGGCATACCTTATGAAGGGTGCCTGACTATCTTCTTTATCTTTCTGTCTTTGCCTTGCAACCTGATATAGATTATTTGTGCCCCCTTAGTACTACAGATCGACCATTATTGTCTTTTTTTTTTCCCTCTTCTATTACTATTGGAGCTCCTCTTGCAATTAATACAAGTACTTCTCTCTTTCTTTGCCCCAGATATTCTGCTGAACAACCATCCTGAAAATCTTTATCAAATTCACATGCTCACTTCTTTCCAAGTGTGTCTCCTGTAGCATAGCTATTTGTACGCTACATTTTTTTAATACAGTTCACTAATCTCTCTTTTTTGAATTTATCTGCAAGACCGTTAACGTTAAAATTAATTATAGAAAGAATCATTTTCTTGAGGGATTATTATTCCCAACTTTTATGTTTAACAACTTTTTTTAAGTGTCTGGTTCCAGCTTTGTGTTGCATGCATGCACTGTTTGGCAGGTTAATCTTCTATACAACTGTTCGCCATCTCCATTTGAGCCTATGTTGTATCTTGCAGAACTTTTTGTTTTATTGAAAACCCTCAAATAAGAATATACACACACCCCAATACCCCCTAAAACCTACTAACTTAATAATGACTCGCACAACTATGTACATTTTCAAATATTAATGTTTAACCCCTAGGAACATAAGTTCGAAACTAACAGACACATACAGACTCAAGCTAAACAGAAAGAATGCTTATCTATGCTAAGACACAGGGTATAGAGCTTGTGATTCTATTAAGTGCTGTTTGGTTTGGCTTTATCTTTATAGTCCTCCAAGCTGGGAAAGCATTTGAATGCTTTCAGAAAACATTTTCTGCAAGCCATTTCTCTTTATCGGATTGTCTACTAGTGATGTGAGAACCAGATACAGGACTGTTTGCTAGAAAAGAGACTTTATAATATTCAATATTCTTTTTTATTTACTTGCTTTCTGTCAAAATTGCTATATAAAGCTAAAGGCCTTAACACACATTCCCTATGCAAGAATGAGAAAAAGCACACTAATTTTTCTTTTGTCATGGTCTTTTAACCAGATCCTCCTTTGTTTTACATTGCAGTGCCTACATTTCTTAAAACTAAACAAGGAGAAGGGGGAAAGAAACAAAAAGAATAAACAGAACCACCTATTTACATTAGTATCCCCATTATACTTAAAAATAACTGAAAAAACATTACTCTATAACAAGCAAAGAAAAATCATGCAAAACTTAAGTAATACTGTTAAAAAAAAAATTTTTCTTTACTTACAGTTAACTCTCTCCCTCCTCTTCCCCTCTCCTGAGTACTTTTCTGAACATTAATGACATGAAGTAGGGCATACATTTTAGAGTCCCCTACAAATTTAACAAAGTCCAAACACGTCCAATATTTCCAGATTTTCTTGTTCTATCCTGCTTTACAAATATAATTATTGCTTTCTAATACCACATTCGTCAATCTGTAGGTTACTGATTTAAGTCTCCAAACATTAATGACATGAAGTAGGGCATATGTTTTAGAGTCCCCTACAAGTTTAACAAAGTCCAAGAAAGTCCAATATTTCCAGCTTCTTTTGTTCTGTTCCTGTTCATCTCCACAAACCCTATCTCTGCTTCATCTCCAGTGCATTTAATTCCTCTAGTGGACTCTTGTGCTTTTTTCCTTCTTTCAATCATTTTCCATTGAAATACTGGGAAAGGTTTCACTGGCACAGTCTCTGTGGTCTTATTACCAGAAGAACAAGAAACAGAATTTCCTTCTGTTTTACAGCTCACTTTTTGTTGGACAAACTTTTGTATTTCTTCCTTAGCATGTACTACATCAAAAATGCTTTTGTTCCTCCAGGGAAAAATATTTTGAGGATAGCTGGGTACAGCAGTTTGAATCTCATGCCTGCTTTTTAGCATTTCCTATATAATGGAATAAGTTTACTTTTCTGCCTGGTGTGCAATGAGTAGTCATTCTCCACAAACACTTTGCTGTCTCCCACTTTTAGTACTTTGTCCTTCTACCACAGTTTTGTCAGAATCCACTCCTACTACTGGTAAGATTGCGTCTTTATTATTAAAGGTCTAGGTTGTTTTCTCATAGCCAGGTTTGGAGCATACACACAGTGCGCCCGTTCAATTAACAACAACTGTTGTGGAATACCAGTCTAGTTGCTTATTTGTACTTTCATAAAAATAATACAGTCTGTTCCTTCCAGCTTCTCTGGTACAGCAGAAAATCTCAGGTTTTCCATACGTGCTTTGTCCTCTAATTCTATTATTTTTTAAAACATCTCCTCTTGTGCAGTCTCATATTCAGCCAGCCTTTTCTTAATTTCAGCCTCTGAGTTTTGCAGTTCTGCCACCTTATCTGAATATCTGTTCAAAGATTCTTCCATTTTTTCCAGATTTTTATTATCTGTGTTGATATACTCCATCAGTGGTTCATTTATTTTAACCAGGTCTGCAGGCAGCTGCGTTATACTTTTCTCTGTGTTACTAGAAGTCATGTCTGGAACTTGCACCGCTTCTTTCTGAACAGCTGCAGTACTTTTCCCAGTCTGTATTTTTTCCTTAAATTTTGTAGCTGATTTTCTTCCAGGTCCTTTTATATTTCTTTTTTCCTGGCATCTAGTCAGTGCACTTACTAATCAGTTACTGAAATTTACCCAGGAATCTAAGTCCACTGACTTTCTCTGCTAAGTTTCTGTTTTCAGACTGGGAGAACCAGAATTAAGCTGTTACTCAATGTGCAGCCATCTTGGAGGCTGAGTTTGGTAGGCTTAGTAAGTATTAAGGGTATCAATTTCCATTCCAGTCAAGCCTTTTTTTATATTTGTGATCTTTGAGGGGATGTAATCCAAAAAACACTGGTAGCTTTGACAGTTCTAGTGGTAAACCTCAGAAGCTTTCTTGAATTGAAGAAAGAATGTTATAGAATATGGATACAGCTGAAATGGGGTCTGTTGAATTATAAATATAAGCCAATCTACCAAAATATTTTCTAGTCTATAGTCAAAATTGTTTGTAAAAGGTAAAAGGCAATGTATCTAGGAGTTCAATAACATGTGCGATATGATCACAGAAAGTACTGAGGAGAATCTGTTGACTGGATAGTTTGTTGGGAATGTTGGTAATAACTGTCAAAAACATATTTCTTAGTGACAGGAGTAAGCCTTTGGTACTATCATTAACCATTTGGTAGAGTTTGTAAGACAGAACTGAGATGAATTGTTTAGGTTGAGATCGGCACAGAATTAATTTGTTTTGGTAATGTCCAGAATGTCTAAGAGGCTCTGAGAGGGATATACATAGTGGCAATAAAAAGTTTTGTACAACCTCCCAGTAACTGAATTGGTGTTCATCTGGAGCTATGAATTCCAGGGCAATTGTTTTGTACTACTAGGGAAGGATAAAGGTTAGCTTCTTTGTTAATCACAGTTAGAAGTCCACCTCCTTGTTTATTATTTGGTCTTTTGTCAATAAACATAAAGTAACTGGTGTGTAAGTAAGGAGAAATCCAAGATGAGTCTCAAGTCATGATTCAGTAATCGCTAGAACCTCAGAGCTCTAGTGCGTGGCCCATGTTTCTGATTGTGCCCATTTATGCTACAGATATTCATGCAGCTGATCACAAAATATTAAGAGGTGGTCATTTGTATTACAGGACTAAGATGTGCAGGTCTGCTCCCTCCAAGAGGAGTACACTGGACAGTAACAGAAAAGTAGTATTCTTCTGATATTTAAACATAAACTCTAGAGGAGCTGGTCTCTAGAGTGTACAAGTAGTAGTTTTTTTTTTCTTTATAAGCTATACTGAAAAGGTTCGAGAAGGAAAGAGAGAGGAATATAAGCAACAGCTGGAGTTTGTTGTAGTGTAGCATGATGGAGAGTGAGATGGTAGAAGTAGTGAAAGAGTAGTGTGAGTTTAAGTAATGTGACAGGGCTGTGAGTGTGTATGGTACAGAGAGTGTAAATGGGTGGGGGGGTTAGGAGGGAAGTGAAGCAGGAGATATCACTAAACATATATATATTGTAACAAACACACAGCAACATGAACCAAGTGAGGGAATTAGTAAAATAAAAGTTTAAGAACAGAGACTGATCTCCCTAAAGTGTTCTCTCTCTTCTGGCAATTTGGGTTTTCCTAGTTGCACAAGAGAACACCAGTAGCTGGTAGAAGCCAAATTCCAGCAGGAGATGAACTAGCAGATCAAGAGAGAAAAGTAGTGAAGTACAAGTGATGGCAAACAGTAGCAGAGGAAAAGGAAAGGTAACAGATAATGTGAGAGAAGTGGGAGATAGTGAAGTACAGGACACTGAATATCGGACACAAAACAGAAGCTGGCCTACACCAATGAGCAACGACTACAGAGACCACAGAAAAAGCATGATGAGTACAACAACACAGTAAAAAAGGCCAGGAGGAATATGGACAAAGGCAAAAAATATATAAAAAAAAAGAGAAAGTAAAAACCATGGTCAGTGAAACAGGTACCTCCTTAACATATAAAGGATTAAAGTTTAAGTACTAAGTTGAGGTAGATCTAGATCAGCAATAATGACTTTAACAAATCACTGAATGTTAATATTTGTTAAGGGGCATTTCAAACAGAATCGCCTGCACACCTCTTGCCATAATGATAACTGCATGCAAGTATTTGTATGCTCAGCTTTATCAAACCCAGGGTATGCTTCCTACTGTCAGAACAATAGCATTGGTAACTCTGTATAGGAGACAATTACTTAAGCCCAGTCATTGGTCATAATCTTAAAATGTATGGATGCACTTCTTGATGCACCATTATTTTTCAACACCTCACTTAAGATGCAGGCAAACATAAAGAAAACAAATCATGTTAACATGTTCACAGTTACAAACATTATTCATCATACATTCTTTTATACAGTTATCGACACAACATTATATAAATTAATCAATTCTGCCTTCCCTTAAACCTCACTCTTCCTCCAAAACATTATTCTGTGTGTATTGTTCCCATAATTTATATGTTTTTATTCTGTGCAATTTGCTCCTACCCTTTTCTAGAGATCCCACTTCCAGTTCTTTTATCTCTGTTATAATATTCACTACTATAAATATAGTTGGTTTAGACTTTGATTTCTACTTTCTAGTAATTGCTTTTTTTGGCAGCCAACAAAATTAAACTTAACAACGTCCTACTATGTCTGGACAAGTCAGACCCTGTATCCCAGCTCAAAAAAAAAAAAATTCCTTAGTTAACACCCATTTGCTCACCCAATATTTCTGACAGAGTACTCTGTAGGGAATTTTTAAAGTCAGCCAAGCCAATACACTCCTAAAACACATGTTCCCAATGACCTCTTTCATCCTCATCACACCTTCAACATTTGCCATCGACCTGAGGAAAAACACTTCTGGAGTCTGCTTGGAGTATAAAAATACCTATGCAAACACTTCCAAGCAAAAGTCCTTAATCTTTGAGACTTTGTTGCATATTTGGGAGCTATACATTATGTTTCTCCATTGTTTCCTTGTGACTTGCTTATCCAATCCCTTCACAATCTTTTCTAACGTCCTCTGATTGATTCCAGTAGTTATCGTACAATATTTTACATGCCCCACTAATTATAGGGTTACCACTTGTCCCTCTCTGGGCAGTTGTGTCTTGCAAAAAAAAAAAAAAAAAAAACTAAAAAATGGTAAATGTCCTGAAATTTCAGGACAAACAAATATATCTTAAGTTTTCTTTAATAGTTGTATAAAAGTTATTTTCAATCTGAAACACCTAAAAGTTACATGAAATAGCATAAGCAACTCAAATGTTACAAGAATAAGCTTTTATTTTGGAAAATATTAAGCCCTGCCCTTTTCACTGGCCATAGGTATGCTTTGCCCTATAAAACTTCATGTTTTCACTGAAAAATGCCCCACTTAGGGTTGCCACCTTTTCAAATGCTCAAACTAATTATCCCTTTTTAACAGCAGCTTATGTTCTAGATTCAACTAAAAACTTTACCAGAGCAGGTCTTTCACTTGGGCTTCCCCTATCCCTTTCTCTTTGCCTATACTCTATCAGTCCCTAATAGGGAAGGCAGTTCTTAGAATACTTTCTGCATCCAAGATCCCAGACTCTCCTCATTTCTTGTATTCAGAGTCAACATTGTAATCTATTTTGCCATGTGTGGTTGTAGGGATATTTAATGTACATTACGCAGGCAGATTTGAAAGGAAATTGTAACATTTAGCAGGCTAATGTTGTTGTTGTCTTTTGGCTTTTCCCGGTTAGGGGTCACCACAGCGGAACTCCGGTCCGCTAATGATTGGCAGTAGATTTTCACGAATACCGAGGTGCCAGCTCAACGTTCAACCTTCAACGAAGGCATGCCCATTTACGCATGTCTTTCGAATGCCCACCCAACCATGGGGAGGACATGCAGACTCCACACAGAAGGCACTCCAGCCGAGAATCGAATGGGAGAACCTCTTGCTGTGAGGCAACAATGCTACCGCTGCACCACCATGGAAGTCTACAACATTTAGCAGGCTAATATATGACCATAATTTGAAACAAAACAGTGATACACACTGAACTCTGAATGAGAATGTGTGCTTAAAGGGATTTTTCAGGTTTGACATGTAACTTGAGATCACGACCAAGGCTGACACAAGTTTGCCCAGGGAAAGTTACTGGCAGCGATCCACGTAGTCTTTAGCCAAGGTTAAAATGACCATTTCAAATAAAGCTTTTGTTGATCATTGTATTAGTATATGATGTGATTGTGGATGTTGGTATGAGGGAACACTGGAAGATCAGCCTGCCAGTTTCACCTTTGTTGTCTGCCTTTTAAAAAAAGGTCTTGTAAGACGATGTATAGACTGTCTTATGCTCACAGATAAAATTGTACTCTACACCTCATATAGAAGAAATTATTAGTATAGCTACCTAATGTGGAGACTTGCTTTACGCCTAAAAATATGCCCTTAGAGATTCATATCACACCAAAATGTCACTCAGAGGCTGTAAAAATACATAAATTAAATAATTCTCAAAGCTACCTAGAAATAAGATTATCGTAACAAAAAATCAGGTTCTTCCTCAACCCCCTGCAACACTTCCCATAAAAATTCATCCACAGCAAAACCCCTCTATCACTTTGAAATACAGTAGCAATAGAAATGTTTTAGTGAAAGGTGATTCTATTGTCAGGCAAACTGACTCATCCCTCACAAGACTGGACAAGGAGAGGATGACAGCTGTCTTTCAGGAATTAGGATAAGGACTTTAATTACTGAAATATATGATTATAATGTGGTAATGCTACATTAAGGGGAGTACGACGAGAGAGAGAAATCCTTGGACTTGAAGGGAGATATGTCAGAACTTTTCATGCAATTTACAAGTCCAGTTAAGACATTGGTTCTGAGTGAAATTCTTCCTTCACCTGTAATGATGCTTAGGATACAGTAAAACATAATTGGTTTCAATTATTGGTTAAATAGCTGTTGCCATTTCATGGAGATCCAGTACGTGTCTGTATGGAGAAAAGTTCCCTCTAGCTTGAAGGAGGTGTTAGGGAAAATGTATTATCTCATAATTATTCTTCACAAAATGTATATTAAGATGGTCTAGGGGAGAATTTGGGGCTGCACACAAGTTATCTAGGTTTAACTTGAATGTGGTAAAGGTACTACCATGCTTGACATGTAGTGGAGGTGGGGGATACATGGAGATATCTGCTGAGGAAGATTTACTTTAATTCCTTTAACTGGGTATTTGAGGTGCCATTATTTTGCAAAGGACTAGGAGATCAAATGAGTGCAGAGAAAGAACTGCCAGTCTTTCCTGACAACTAAAATGTTTGTGACCACTGTTTTTTTAGTTATAAATCTCTGAAGCCTCTCAATGTGTGTAATATGTTTTGACAGGTACATGCCTAAAATGTGCATTTTATTCAAGCATGGGTCTGATACAATATAAGTAAAGGAGAATTTAGATGACTTTGGATCTAATGGAGATGCCTTTGGAAATTAGATGAGGCAGATAAAATGTTTTCCAAACTATTGTGGAGGTACAATGGTCAAATTATAAGGATTCTTCAACAAGTGTGCCTAGGTCCCTTACAACAGTGTTTAATTGGAAGGGTGCGTCACCAATGGCATATGTTAAACTGTTTTGTTTGCCAAAATGAACAATTCAACATTTTTTTTACATTTATTTGAAACCATAGTCCTTTCACCAATAGCTGACAATGATCTAACCCCCTTTGGAGAAATTGTGAGCCTGTTGAATATCATATAATAACACCCAGTTTACAGTTGTTTGCAAAATTAGTTAATTATAGGCCAGGAGTGCTGGCCTGAAGGTCTGAGAAATGTTTCCAAAATAGAAGATGGCCCAGAAAACGAAGTCCCATGATACTCCACTGGAAACTTTTTTTGCTTTCAGAACTAGCACCTGCAACTCTTAACTACACGGGTTCTGTCAGACAACCAGTTAGCTATCCACTGTGTAACATAAGGATTTAGAATCAGATTTCCAATTCTGAAAATAATGCCTGCATGGGGAAATGGTGTCAAAGGCCTTGGCCAGATCTAGATAGGCTGTATGCACTGTGTAACAACCATCCATTGCTTTGGTTACTTTGTCAAATAAATTAATGAGGTTAAAGAGAGAACACCTTCCTTTGACAACATTGAATTGATAATCAGAGTTCAGAGATTTTTAATGTTTATTTATTTATTTAATATTTGTTTACTGGGAAAGTCCAAATTGGAACAAAGCCAATTTTCAGTGGAGGCCCATGGAGAAATGCTCAGAATAACAAGGTCTGAGATAATGCACTCCATAGCTTTGCATATGAGGCTAGTGAGACGAATGGGCTTATAGTTACCAGGCTCCATAAGTGGGGCCGCCCTTGTGAAATAATGCCACAATTGCTATTTTCAGAAAGGTAGCAAGTGGGGAGGCTTATATTACAGAGGTTAAGTACAGCTTCAGCAAGGATGTTTGTCACTGATAGTCAGACAACCTGGTATGTTATTAGGGACACAGATGAGGTGTTTGTAACCTTTGAGATGGCTGAGAGAACTTGTGTCATAGTAATTAAAGGGGGTCACTAGGATTGTGGAACATGAGTTGGCTATTACTAGATGGTGTAATATAAATTTCTCAGCTAGGATATTAGAAAAGGATGAACCAATTTAGCAAACCTTGGTAGGTATCAGTGATGGTATGAGATTATAACTTGATTGACCTGTAAAAAAACACTCTTTGTTAAAAACCTATACAATAAGGTAAAAAAAAATATGAAGATCCCTTTTCCAGATTTCAGCTTTTCTGGTTTATTTCTTACATATGACTGTTTTCATTAAGAAGACCTCATCAGATCTGTTTATTTTCAGAATGTGGTAAGATAGATAGAAAACAGGCTGAATGACAGAGCTCACATATGTAATTCTTGTGTGCCTCATCAGAAAGTATAAAAGTGACCAGCTGTGCCCCTTGGACCTCTTTTTTGGCATTTATTTCTCAGATCTCCAAAAAAGAGACCCTATATCTCTGGCTAGCAAAGCTTACACATGACTGTAAACTGTAGGTTATTTCACTCAATGATGCCAAAACCCTCCAGAATGAACTCTCCATAATAAACTCTTGCTATACTAAAATTTGGCTCAAACTAAATGCTAAAATGTGCATCATCATTACTTTTGGTTGACAACTCCTCTCATCATATTTTATAAACACACCACAGCAAAATGAAAATTCAGTTGGAGTCTTAGGAACTTGGGTTGATAATGCCCTCTCTTTTGACCATTGTTTGGCAGTGGTTGAGAAGTTCTTTTTATGTAGCACAACCAATTGTCAAATATCCTCAAGGTCTAAAGAGGTAATCATTCCCTTATCCTCAGCATTGATCAGACCAGTTGTTGAGTACAGCTCCCCTTCATGATTCATCTCATTAAACATAACAGTTATAAAGACATCAAAAGGTCCTAACTAAAAATATCACATATCTAAACTCCAAGCTACCAACAGAGGCTGGAAGGCTCTGTCCCTTTATTCAGTGTCTTGCAGACTTTTGAGGGAAGATCTAGGTCTCACTGTGTGTTAGAAACTTGCTTATCCTGGACCTCCCATATCTCTACAAGTTGAATAGCTCCACCAGTACTAGAAGATAAATAGCATGGTGAAGGGACAAGTTTATAACCCAGTGCCACCCAAACCTCTGCAATAAACATCTCCTACGTGTTAAGCACTGTGACTCACTATCATCCTTTATACAACCTAGATGAGTGGTATGGTGTCCACAAATGTCCCCTGAAAGTTACTGGCATAGCCCTCAGGAGAAAGAATATGCTGCATGAGGGGAGGGTACTGGCAATGCGTGAATGATTTTAAGACTGGGTGGTTTTGTAATATTGTTGAATCTGTGAAAATGACTCTATCTTCAGTAATGAAGAACAAGTAAATGTCAGCTCAGTAATTGCACAGTATATTTGGTACTACTTTAAAACCAGTTTAGAGAAACTCCTTGTTAATAACATTTGCATCAATGAAAGCTGATTTGAGTTTCCTGTTAACCACTATCCATTTCCTGTTATACTGATATTTCATTTTATGGAAACTTATCCTGCCATGTATGGATTGTATTTAATAATTCTTTAAAAGTTCACTATTGCAACATAATGTAGAGAAAATTCAGGACATGACATGACCACTTATGAAGCAACCATTTCAAAACTTGTCTTGCTCTTAAAGTTATTTCTCAGTTGGTATTATTAAGTAAAATTGTTCTGGTAGAAACATTACAAAACTCGGGAGCTTTAGTTATTGCCTATCAAACATTGAACTGTTGAATGTTTTTACTGATGCACTAACATAATTTACTAAAGTTTCACTTGTCCTTACATTTGAACCAGTGGGACATTAAACGGAGGTATTAAAGTGCCAGATAATACAAGTGAATGAGCAATTGAATATAATAATCTTATTAGTCAGTTAAAATTGCATTCATTTTCTGATACCAACTTTATCCAGGTTTATGGGGTACTGAAGCTTATTCTGATGAGTGCCTGAAATAAGGCAAAAAACTACCCCTGGATCAGGTGTCTGTGTGCACACACAAGCAGTTTAGAGGCTTCACAAGACACATACTGCCACATCTTTAAAACTAGACACCATAAAATCTATAAAGACAAAGTGAGGAAATGCTGGCAGCACACAAAGCACCCAGCTGGGAAATGTATTGGGAGACCCATACACAGCAGCAGTAATGCTAATCATTGTACCACTCTAACTACAGATTGCTGAATGAATTGTTACTCAGATGATTAATGGGATATGGCCTTTGGCTATAGCTGATGGTTTGTTGTAGAAATGGTCTTGAAAACTTGGAAGAGTGCACACAGCCTTGAGAAAGGCTTTACCGGGCACAATATGACCATGCAGCAATGAATATGCCCCTAACAAAGACACTAAAGAATTATATTGATATTTTGGCCTTTGAAGTGTTAACCATGGAGTTGAAGAAGTTTAATTTATATTTTGTAGCCTTTCTATTATCTATCTATCCATCATATATGTTAGTGTTTGCATATAGGAATACATTTATAGTTTCTTAGGTAACTACTAGGCTAGCTGCCCTTGTGGGCCATTTTAAGCCTAGCCAGTTTCCATTTTGTACTCAAATTAACCTATCCCATTTGGTTAGAGTATGGTCTTACTCATCCTTTTGTCAATTATTATATATTGCCCCAAATGAAAATAACTGGGATCATACCAAGGATATTCTGTGGAGACCCATGCATGGGATAAAGCATTTAGGAGCTGCCTCTGTCCATTAGTAGCACAGGGGGCTGTCTTAGGCTAAGTGTTCTGTTTCCCGTTCATAGATCCAAGTTGTGCTTGAATATGGACAGGAATGAACTTTGTTTTATGTGGATGGGGAGTCTATTCCAGAGCAGCAGTATCCTCTGTAAGAGATACCTGTCCCTCCAAACCATTCTATTGATGCTGAAGAAGAGGTTTATATCCCTACACTGAGTATTTCTCATGCCATTTAACTTGCTGATGTGCAGTACATCCATCAGTATTGGCTTGGAGGATGCCTTGTATGCTGACATAGCTCAACTCTTAGCAATCTGTAAGATACTGAATATAGTGACAGGGCATTCAGTTGGTCCATGTAGGACATGGTTGAGGCCTTGTATCCTTTTCGTAAGGTATTTCTGTGGACTTTCCAGTTGCATATGTCTGGACAGAAACATGGCAACAAGGGCATTGTACTAAATAACTGGCATAATGAGGGTTGGGTAAAGGGGGCCAATGATGTCTGTAGATCTAGATGCACAGTCCCTTTGTTTATAAGGAGCACAGTGTCAAAATACTGCCTTAAAACAGTGGACACATTGGTCAAAAGTTAGGTCACTGCCCAAATAAGTTCCCAAATCCTGAACAACTATGTTGACTGTTGTGGCATATTGTCAATAGTTGGATCCCTGGAGTAGATGACTTCCCAAAAGATACAATAATGCTTTTTTGGCATTTAGTTGTGGTCAGTGATTTAGCACCAGTTATTTATCTGGGACAAACCTTCTTGCATGGTAGCTAAGTCATTTCTGTAAAGTAGGCTATGAAATTTCACCACCATTGTCTAAGGAGACATATGCCTTATCTATATCTCTCCAGAATCTCTTTTATGAAAATCAACATGGGTTTATGGTACAATCATGGCTCCAAACAATCATACTGAGTTCAGTAGCTCTTTTTTATTTCACAGTCAAATGAAAAATGTCTGTCTTACAGCAAAACTTCATGGACTCAGAAAAAAGGTTGGGAGTGGTGTTCCACATGCAGATTTGTTACAAATGCCACCTTAATTTGGCCTACAGGAATCACATGTTAACTAATGTCTAAAACTTTTAGAGCAAGCAAAATAATTAATAATAATAAACCATTTCCCTTTATTTTACCACCAGGAATTCCTGAAGCCTCCCTTGTAGAACTACCTGTTTAAATCAACCACATCAGTATGGTCCTACCTACCAACACATTCTGTAATATGCAGATGACTTAGTAATTTGCACATCTGATTAATCAAATAGCATTTTCAAAGAAACATTTAATTAGGGCATGAATGGACTAAATTCATGATTTAATAATCTAAAAATCAAAATTAATTTAAAATCATTAAATTAAAAATCAGTGTATAACTTAAACAGCTGGAACTAATTTCCCCCTATTCATAATGCAAAAGCCAACAATCATAACAATATAAACATCATAAATTCTAAGCAGCCTAAATTTCCAGGCTCTGTTCAATGTATGTTACAACTGGCATAACTAGCTTGCAAGAGTTTTCTAAACCTTTCTAGTTAAGAGTTGTCATACTTGCCTTAGCAATATGCACTTCCAGTAATGGCTAAGAATGCAAAACCTCATCCAGAAATTACAAAACAGTTTATTAAAACATGTTGCCTTATGTGCATTTCACAAAAACATGAAAAGTATGGTACAATCATGGCTCCAAACAATCATACTGAGTCTGACTATCCTTTGTCACAGCTGTTACACCTTATTCTAATATATAACCACGTCTGTCATTTAATCAGAACATTTTCCATTTCTTTATAGTTTTATTAACATTTTATGGTTAAGGTGGAATTCATAGATGGTGGCTGAAAGAGAAGCACACTGAGTAGAGCTTTCCCCATTTAAAAACTGAGAATTGTCCCAAAAGCCAGTAAAAGCTTCATTTTATAAACATTAGGTCACTGGATATTGAATGTGTCATCTTGGCATCAATGAGGAAAACATCTGGAAAATCTAAGGGCAAGTCAGTGAAAAAGAAGATAAATTTCTGGATGGAAAGAATCTCATAACTGACTAGCTAGAAGCAGACCAGATTGTACCTATGGTACAGGAGATTACCAAAAAAAGTCAACATATCTATGTAAAAAACAAGAACACCAAGACAAGTATGGCTAGCCAACAAACTTTTGAACACTATTTCACAAGCAGTAATCTTCTGACTTTTGTCAGATAATGAATGATTTCATCAGATTCTGAAGTACAACGCATCTGCTATTATATAAATGCTACTAAAACACCAATCACTGTGATGTTTTCATAAAGTGAGTGGTGTCTTAGTGATATATATAAGGGTTCATACTTTTTTCATTGGTGGTCATTGTGCAGAACATACCTTCCAACTAACCAGAAGATAAATAAATTAAATGCAATCAGATGCGCACAAAACAAGTGGGGCAAAAGAAGAATACAAAAAAAGTAAAATGACAGAATGTTGGGCAAAAAAGAAGCAGTGGGTAAGCATTTAGAGAAACTACTAGAATCACATAAATTACAGAGTAGAATAAAGGAAAGAATGTAAGAGTACAAACTTCCAAAGAACTATTTCAAAAAGTAGTAGAACTGAAAGGCACAACACAGAGAGAAAATCTTCAGTTTTTCTGCTTATCCCAGAAAAACGGGAGGGAGTGGACTATATTAAGTTTATTAAGACACAACTGGACTGGTGTTCTGCATCAAGAACTGAGAGGGTACTTCATGTATATGCCCCAAATCTTACCGTCAAGAATCAGGTGTGCATATTCTAATAATGATGCAAACATAGCAGAAGAACTTGCTTCCATCTAAAATGTGTCATATGGGAAATTTGTTGAAAGTAGGTCACACCAGAGTTTTTTTTTTTCTTTGGTGGGGGGGGGGGGGTTGATTTTTCATTGTTCACCTTGAAAAAGGAATACATTCATCCCAGCAATCAGAGGATGTTAAAAGGCTGGACTGAGATTCAAGCTGTTATACCCAGCTGTTTTTAGTGTTTCTATTCAAGTTCACACACATTTTATATACATCTGTATCTATCTATCTATCTTTCTATCTATCTATCTATATATATATATATATATATATATATATATATATATATGGTTTACTATCAAAATTTCAAACTGCACTCCGTCGACTGTACTGTCGTTGAACACGGAAGTTTGAAAACGGGAATATCGAAGTCAAAAAAACAATCTAGGAATGGGTTTTAACATGGGTCGAGGTAGGGGAGATGTTTGTAGTTCGGAATAATACTGAACACCTACCTCGACCCATGTTAAAACCCATTCCTAGATTGTTTTTTTGACTTCGACATTCCCGTTTTTGAACTTCCGTGTTCGACGATAGTACAGTCGACGGAGTGCGGTTCGAAATTTTGATAGTAAACCTATATATATATATATATATATATATATATATATATATATATATATATATATGGGTCTACTTTGTTTCCTTGAATCTCATTTCACTGAATTTCATTTCACCCCAACCACATCGCTGAGAAAACAAATTACTGAAAACTCATTTCACTGAATCTCATTTCACTTAATTGAACTTAGTATATATGGCACTGTGTAGAGTATTGTAAGGCAGGTAAAAGGTATATGCCCTTTTCCCCACTGTAGTGCGATCCTGGAGTTAGTATACATATATATATATATATATATATATATATATATATATATATATATATATAGTTAGGGGGGTGTGGGGGCGTACTCCTCCTTGTTTGTTTTATATTGTATTTTACCAAAAACTTCAAAACAATACATTTTAAACAATAGACTTGCATAGTTGCAACACCAATGACTAACTCTCTCCAGAAGACAATATGTACTCTGGAAAGAGTTAGTCATTGGTGTTGTAAGTATGTATGTCTATGGTATAAAATGTATTGTTTTGAAGCTTTCGTTGAAATATAATATAAAACCAAACTAGGTGGGGACTATGCCACCCACACCCCCCTAACTATATATACTAACTACAGTAGAAATTGTTCTTGAGAATAACGTTTTCACTTTCTGCGATGAGATGTATTTACAGAAACATGGCGTAGCTATGGGCACTTTGTGTGCCAATAGCTACGCCAATATGTTTCTTGCCCATTGGGAGCTTAATATGTTATTCCCTCTTACATGTTTTAAGGAACATGTGTTATTTTATCGACGTCTTGTCGACCTGTTTTTGTTATGGCAAGGGTCGCCTGTTGATTTGGTACAATTTTTTAATGTTATTAATAATTTAACTGACTGTCTTAAGTTTACTTACAATTGGTCTTATACTCGTATTGAGTTTCTGGACATTTATATTGACAAGTTGGATGAGTACACAATTAATACAGGTATACATCGTAAGACATGTTATAGAAATGCCTTTCTTTTTAGGTCCAGCATGCATCCTGGTTATATTTTTAGAAATTTAATCAGAGGACAGGGAATGAGGGCCTCTAGGTTAAATCCATCTTTGGATGGTTTCCAGCACGAGCTTGCTGGTTTGCATAGAAAGTTATTGGACAGGGGATACACTGCTAGTGAAATCAGCAAACAATGGTCAGACCTTGAAGATTTGAGGCTAACTACAGCGAGACCATATTTTGGACCTGCCTTGGAGGCAGGTTTCGTCAATGGTCAAAATAACACCATGAATAAAGTTAAAATTCCCCTGTTTTTTACAAGTGATTATAGACAAGTTACTGATCTTTTTGCACAGCATTGGCCCATTTTACAAGTTGATGATGATATAGCTAGGAAAGTGGGCGATATTCCCAAGTTTAGATTCAAGAATCATAAAAATTTGAGGAGGCTGTTGTGTTATGACAGGAATTCTGTCAACACGACCCCTGTTATGGGGCACACTATGCCATGTGGTACCTGTCATTTTTGTATGTTTATTAACATCTAATTTTTTTCTATCATCCAGATCTTCAAAAAGAGTTATTTTTTAAAGTAGAAGTGAACTGCATGACCCCCCATGTTGTTTACTTAGCAGAGTGCACAGCCTGTAGTTCTTTTTATGTTGGCAAAACCAACAGGGTGCTCCGTGACAGAATGAGGGAGCATATATATCATATTAGAAAAAGCTCTTTACATAATGCACTCTCGAAGCATGTGTTAGAACAGGGTAACATTCACACCTTTAATTTCAGAGTTGTTGAAATTATTCATCCTATGATATATTTAATTAGCAGGGTGTGTCAGGTGCACAGCCCCCCACATGGGGGGTGAAGGGGGGGCTTGCCCCCCTGCTTATACTTGTAGAATAATTATATAGTTTGTGTTTTATTTCTCTCTATATGTACTTGTGCTGGAATATAATAAGTGTTGGTATCCTGTGTGTTTTCAGTATTTTGAGTTTTCAGTATTTTGAACTTTCAGGATTTTGGTCTTTCAGGATTCTGTAGCGCTTATATATATATATATATATATATATATATATATATATATATATATATATATATATATGGGTTCCCATCAAAATATCAAAATCCTGAAATCTCGAAATTCATATAGTCCAGACCATATGATCAAAGTTTTAGAGTTTTGAAATTCTGAATGGAGATCTGCATGCAGCGCAGAACAGATTTCCCTTTTCCTCACTGTAGTGCAATCTCGAAGTTGGCATATTTAAGTAGCGGGGTTGTGGAGGATGCAGGGACACTTGCCCCCTTGCAGAAACATTTAAATTGTTTGTTTTTTTTTTTTTATTTTTAATTTATTTCGGAATTTCGATATACCCAAACATCGATCATATGACATTCGATGTTTTGAAATTTAGAGATTCTGAAGTATATATACACATATATATATATCAAGATAGAGCAGGGAGTTGAGACAAAAATCAACAACAGAAAACAAACCAACAAGCTAAAATAAACTCAGTTGCTTAGCTTTCTTCAAGTAAGCAATGTCAGGTTAAGACTGTGCTGGTGAAACCTTTCCAATTATTCCAAAAGAAAATAATGAACAGAGAAGCCTGCAAACTGACCAACAAAACAGGGTAAAATTTGTAAATTAACCAAGTGCTGGAGCTGAAAGATGGTGAGGAATAGGAGTATGACTGAATACAAATAGAACCTGTTTAAAAATGGGAGAGCTATAAAACCTCAATCTCACTATGTGATATTTAGGCATATGGACTGCTGAAGCATGTGAAGTAGAAGATGAAGTCCTGAAATATGTTGTCAATACTAAATTAGAGGGTGAACTGTAAAGTATCAATCATTTGTGTTTTGTTGCACAGGAAAAAAAATGAATGGTAGGGAGGAATGACTAAATAAAACTGTCACTTTCTGGAAAAAAACTGTCTTGATTTAATCAACTTGTTATATAGTATGCAAGCTTATTTAATAGATTAGTAATAAGAAAGTGATAACATTTATATTTAAATGTGCAGAAATCTGGGATTAACACTGTCTACAAAATAAGAAATAATGCAAATTGCATTATGAAATGATAAAATAATGTCATGGTCTTGGGGAGCAACTCTGTCAATGAGCATTGAATAGCTTAAGTAAAACATGTATTGGTAACTTTCTGTATGGACTTGTGAGCAAATGAATAGACTACTGCTTGTAAATTAAGCAAATGGGTGTGTTTTTCTATAAGTTAAATTGTTTACAATGTGATGAAGTGAAGAACTGTGTTTAATGGTAGTTTCAGAGGGCATCTGAAAGATTACAAGTTTTTTCCTCACTAGCAGCTGCTTGAGCATGGAAGTGACTGATGCACTCTGGAAGGATATTATTCATGAAATGAATAAATTATGTGTTCTGAATGAGCTTTTTATTGAAGCTTCAAGACAGAGAACAATTAAATATTAAAAGAGCAACAGCAGGTAGTTTAGGTAAAATAGAAAATGAAAAAAATGGAAGAAGCAAATATTTTTAAATATGAATATTACTCAAGTGGTTGTAGTATGAAAAGGCATAAAATAAAAAAGTTATGATATTTTATAAAGACTAATAAGGAATTTTTATAGACTGAGTGCAAAAGCTAATGCTCAAGTTCATAGGTAGGTACTAGGCTATCGGCCCAAGGGCCTACGTAAGCCTAGCCAACAAGGTTCCCTGGCTTACGCCACCCACGAAAGTTATTTTCCTGTGCCACTGTCGAGCAGAGATACAGAAGGGATCCCCGGGGTGTATTTCCTATTTTCCATCCAGTCATCAAGATTTTTCTTGAAGAGTAGTAATGAACTTTGCTTGACATAGATGGGTAGCCTGTTCCAGAGTATGGGAAGTCTCTGGGACAGGAATCTATCCCTCCAGCAAGTCCTGTTTATTGTGGTGACAAGGTTTAGGTCCCTAGAGCATGTAGCTCGGAGGGATTGGGATTTCTTTAGGTGTAGCATGTCCAACAGCTCTGGGTTTGACATAGCTTTATATGTTAGGCAGAGATCACCTCAGAGTAGGCGATATGCTATGGAGTAAAGCTGGAGTTTTTTGAGGAGGTCAGTGTAGGGCATTTGTTTGAGGCCAGTAATCCTCTTTGTGAGGTACTTCTGTGACCTTTCCAGCTGCTACAGATGTCTTGTGAGGTACATTCCAAAAGGGACATTGTACTCTATAATGGGTCTAATGAGTGTCGAGTAGAGGGGAACAATGACCTCTTTTGTACTGGATGAGAACCCTTTTATGATGAGGTGTGCCACGTAGAAGGACTTCCTGACTACTGTGGCAATGTGATCAAAGGAGAGACTACTGTCCACCTGGGTCCCAAGGTCTCTTATCACACATTTGGTGTTAAGTAGATTGCTGCCTATGTGGTAGTTCATGGGTACAGAGTTTTTACCAAAGGGGATGACACTTGGCATTGAGCTTGAGTCCATGGCTCTGACACCAGGCATTTGTCTCAGTGAGACCCTTCTGTAGGATGTCCACATCATTTGGGGACTTGACTATGGCTCCTAGTTTGCAATCATCTGCAAACTTCATTAGCCAGAGGCCTTCTGTGTTAGCCTGTACTTCAGAGAAGTAGATACCAAACAGGAGACGTCCCAGGATGGAACCCTGTGGTACTCCACTTGTCACTGCTTTGAGGTCAGATTTGGAGTCTGCAACCTTTACAGTGTGGGTTCTGTCAGTGAGCCAGTTGGCAACCCATCTTGTGATGTAGGGATTTACACCTAGTTTAGTGAGTTTAGCTATAATTCCAGAATGGGGAATGGTGTTGAAAGCCTTGGTGAGGTCAAGATAGGCTGTGTGAACTACCTTACCCTCATCTACGGCTTTGGTGACTGCCTCAAAGAAGTTGATCAGGTTCAGGAGGCATGATCAGCCTTTCACAAACCCGAACTGGGTGGGATCCAGAGTTTGGGGGTTACCAATGCTTTGTTTATGAGTATCATGATACCTTCCATGGCCTTGCTGACCAGGCTCATCAGGCTAATAGGTCGATAGTTCATGGGATCAGTGGTGGCTCCCCCTTTGTGGTGTTGGATAATTATTGCTGTGTGCCATTCAGTGGGCACAAAGCCTGATGTGAGACTGTTATTGAACATGGTGCTTAAGTGGGGAGCCAGTTCATTCTGAAGTCTGTGTAAAACGCAGCCTGGGATGTTGTCCAGTCCCAAGGATGCTGTGTTTTTGGCTTTAGTGAGTGCAGCTTTTACCTGTGTAGTTGTGATTACAGGGACTCTGCATTCTTCCTGTATAGATATGGGCCCTTTAGGGGGTGAGGGGGGAATGGTATAAGTGGTTTTCTATGCTTGGGAGAACAATGGGGATTAGAAAGAAGTAGGACAGCAATAGCATGTATTTTATTAATATTGGCTTTAACTTTGTATTGGGTAATGTCTGTGTGAGTTGCTGTCAATTTAGAGCATTGTTTCCTAGTTGGAATGGTTGTACTTTTTCTTTCAAATTGTATTTAATTTTGTATGTTTGTGGGTGAAGGGGAAGGGGGTATAGTGAACTGCAACATTTGAAAGAAATGTGACGAGTTCAAAAAGAAATGAAAATATGTTCACATCCTAACAGAAAGATTTATACAGAAGAAATACCATGCATTATAAGTGATGGAAATCTTTTTCTATTAGAATAGCTGCACTGTCAGTTTTATCATGGAATGTAAATAACCTTACAATGCTAGAAAGAAGTAGAATTTTCACTTCCATTAAAAAGGTAGAGTACAAATAGAAATGTTCCATGTTATGTATCTGGATGGGAACGAACATGTTAACTTGATGAAACAAGAGTTACAGAGCAGATATTTAGCAAAATATCAGGGACAAGGGAAAAATGAAAGAATTACATTGTAAGGAAAGGGGCTACAATGGCAGCAGAAGATGAAAAGGGCAGTGGCAGTTGTGCAGTAGGGAGGGGCTATCACCATGGAAAAAAGATTTACTTTGCTATATGGTTATATTCCTCGTCAATTATTGTATCCAATTATGCCTCTATAAGGATTACATTAAGGGCACAATGTAATAAAAAGGGAGAGAGATTGTTTTCCTACATATTTATTAAAAAGAGAAGATTTTTAATGACTGGGTAACAGCTAAAATTTGAGAATTAATAGGGCAAATAAGAACTGCTCATGAAGAGGTAGGTAGCAAGTGCTTATGATACGATGAAAATATTTTTAAAAACAGGGGGTTAGGAGGGTGGCCTAATGGTTAAGGTGTTTGCCTTACAAACACAAGGTGCAGGGTTTGAGTCTTACAAGGGATAATTGGCTAGGCTTAAAATGGCTTGCAAGGGCAGTTAGCCTAGTACTAATCTATGAACCTGTGAACATGTTGGAGAAACAGAAAGTGATATAAGAAAAGGGTAACAAGATCTACATGGAAGAGTTAGTAAAGGATAAATTACTGCAGAATAGAAAGGAAAAAATCTTTCATAGTAGAATGAGGAATGGTTACAGAGTGCTAAAAAAGGAATAAGTGAACACTTGGATAGTATTTACAAATTTAGAAAGACTGTTGTTAAGCAGTTTTTTTTATCATAACCCAAGAGTATAGAAGCATTTACAACATCAATTATGGTAACAGAAAATAAACAGAGCAGTAAAAACTCAGGGACCCTATGACTTGATGAAGAGAGACCCACAGGAGATAACATAGATACTTGTTTAATTATATGAAAAGCCTATGTAAAATATAAGAATGGAGACTCCAAGACTAAGCACAACTGAAAATAGTTATGAAGGATTTAGATATGACAATACTGGAGGAAGGAAAGATTTAATCTGTAGAAGATATAAAAACAGTAATTCTTCTTCTCCTTTTGGCTTTTCCTGGTTAGGGTTCACCATAGCTTCAGGGATCACCTGTCCGCTCATGATTGGCAGTGGAGTTTTATGGTGTCAAGATGCCAGCCCAGCACCCAACCTTCCACAGAAGGCACACACACGCATGCACTCATGCCTAGGTCCAATTTAGAGTATCCAATCCACCTACAGTATGTCTTCGGGATGTGGAAGGAAACTGGAGCACCTGGAGGAAACCCACGCAACCACAGGGAGGACATGCAGACTCCGCACAGAAGGCACCCCAGCTGAGGATCAAACCAGAGAACCTCTTGCTGTGAGGCAGCAATGCTAACTGCTGCACCACCGTGGCTGCCCAAATAAAAACAGTGGATATATATATATGCCCAATATATATATATATATATATATATATATATATATATATATATATATATATATATATATATGTTATTCCATTTTAAATATATGTGGAAAGAAATTGACAAAGATTTGGAATGCATGGTTCAATAATGTTATAATATTTTGATAGGGGGAGAAGTATTTGTATCATGCAGGAGAGCAGTGGTGTCAGTAGTACTACAGTAGTGGAAGGATTCCACAGAGTCTTCATCATACAGACCAATTTTGATTTTAAAACATGATTAATCTTTATGTCTATAAAACTAAAAGAACAGCAAAAAATGTTACCAAAATTGATAAGATAGATAGATAGTCTGTTTTTTGGAAGGTACACAACTGTTAATATTAATAATACAATGATGATGCAGAAGGATGATTTTGGGTGCAGAGAAAGCATTCAACAAGGTCTACTAGGATGTTGTGACTAGGTCAATGGCAGTATCTGTTTCCTAATAAATGAATATACTTAATAAAAGAATATATGAAGGATCAGAGGCAAGAAAAAAGATGGGAGGGAGTACTCTCCAACAGCCTGTCCGAGCAGAACTAGGTAGGGTTATCCTCTGTCTCCTTTATTATTTGTAATGCATTTGAAGCCTTTGGCAAAATAAATAAGAGGTTCACAAAACCAAGGAAATAATTTGCATGGCATTTGGGAAAACCTGTCTTTGTGGATGATATTATATTTACTTTATTCAAAACTGGATATTCTTGTGGGTTTTTTCACAGCTCTTTATTAACACTGCCTAGTGATCATTAGACCCCTCCCAGCCAACTGACCCATTCACTGATTTTGCCCAGGACAAGGGCCAACCAGAATGAGCTACCACTTAGATGATATGAAGAACAGTTCACATTTTTATTTTCCCCCTAGCCCTAACACGGCACCTCAGTTAAACAACAGGGGGAAACATACAATGGGATGTCCACAGAGAACACCCCATCATTTCTGCAAGGGGAATTCCATACAGGTGCCTTTCCCCCTCCTCTCAGAGCATGAGCAGTGGTCTTTCCAGTAACACCAGGGAGATTACAGCCTAACAGTTAATACTGTTGGATTACTTCATGTGGCTACAAAGTTCATTGCTATTACCTTTGTTTTATCTTCATTTATTAATGATTATTAATGATAATGATAAAACAAAGGCAGCAGCAATGAACTTTGTAGCTACACGCAAGTTAATCCAACTCTATGTGTATTTATGAGGGCATGACAAAATTAATTGGTATTAGCTAAAAAGGATTCAGCAGTGGTAGTTACGATATGTATGAAGAGGCTAAGCAGAAGATAATCAAACAATAAAAAAATAGAGATTGTAAGGTCATGACTACAGATTTGGATACTAAGAAATAAGCAGTAAAACTGCTTCATTTTAGTTCCTTAATTTATATATGTAGGTCAGGTTCTTACCAGTTGAGAAGTAGGGTAAACAATTATAATGAGCTAAAGAAATTAGGGAGGGAAAGAGGGCAAGAGTTAAACAGGATAAGGGGATTCCCTCTATACAAGGTGGATTATGGTGATCAGATTTGAAAAAGTATTTTATAGCAGCACAACTGAGGCATATATAATGCAAGCCAGGGGATATAGATCAAAGTGGAAAAAGATGAGGACAAAGGGGGAAGTGTGCAATATAAAGACAGACTAGTATTTTGGATACAAGCTTTTATGGAAAATAGTAATCACTATACAGCACATTATATTTACAGTGTGACAGAATACACCTTAAATACTAAAATACTGCAGGATCGCAGGAAGGAATATTTTCCCATGGGGACGTTTACAATTAAGGGTACAAAAAATAAGCAGTAAGTGTCTGGAAGAATTAGCCAAGGAACCAAGGTTTTGGGATGAGATACATTAAGATGGAAAATATTGCTGTGGGAAGAACCTAAACAAGTACCAAAATTACATCTTGGGGATTGTATCACTTATCAGGGATTGAGGAATAAGGATACAGAAAATAAGCCAAAGGTGGCTGGATACAAATGAAGGAAATTAGCCAAGGAACCAAGGTATTGAGAACAGATACACCACTCGGGAAATGTGATAAAGTGGGAGGAAACTAAACAAATATCTGAATTTCATCTTAGGAACTGTCTGTCTTGTCAGGGATTAAATAATGTTAAGTGAAAGGCCAGCCTTGGTGGATTTTTTACAGGAGTCAAGAACAGAGGTTGCTACTAAAAAGGGGGTTATAACCATGACATATAAAAGCTTGGACTATAACTTTAAGAATCAAGCATTAGAGCTTAGAAAAGACTGGAAGAATAAAGCAAAGAACCAGATTATGAAGGAACAAGGAAAAAATATGTAAGGTTCCTAAGCATGTGACAAAATCTAGACTGATATTTTCATAGATGTGTATGCACAGATATTTCTACACATTAATTAGATTTCAAAGAATCATCCCATAAGTGGAGAACAAAGTTGGAGATGCAATGGAGAAGAACAGTATAGCTGGGGACATGACATTTGGGAATGTTCAGAGTTGACTGCTTTTAAAGATTTCCTGTTGGGGGAACAATTTGTAGTAATTAAGGAGATAAATTTTATTACTTGGAGTTTAGATTAGAGCTGTCAAGACATAGACATACCTTATTAAGTGCAATGTTGGCATTCAAAAAATAAAACAAAAACAAAATATTAAACAAATTATACACGTACTGAATGTTATAAAATAAATAAATGAATTGGAGCTGGGATCTTTAAAAGAGAAAGGAAGGAAGGAAGTAAATTGCATAAAAATAAGTGATATTAATCTCTCTCTCTCTCTCTACATATATATAATATATATATATATATATATATATATATATATATATATATATATATATATATATATATATATATATATATATATGGGTCTATGTTAGGTGATTGTGTTTTCAGAAGCTCAAAATTCATATGGGTGAGAACATATGATCACGTTTCTGAAAACTTGAACATCAAAAAAAAAAAACACAAACATCTACTTCTTTAAATTTATGCAGGAGGGCAAGCCCCCCTGCATCCCCCATGTGGAGAGCTGCTCCCCCCCAACCCCCTTGCAAATTGCATATGACAAGTCTGACATTGCACCACAGTAAAGAAAAGGGTAAGTTTCCTGATCCTCGCTCTATCGCAACCTCCATTCAAAAGCTTTGAGTTTTCAAAACCTCAGTCATATGGTCTCAACCATATGAATTTTGAGTTTCTGAAAACTCGATCAACTGATAGGGATCCATATATATATATATATATATATATATATATATATATATATATGTGTGTGTGTGTGTGTGTGTGTGTGTGTATATATATATATATATATATATATATATATATATATATATATATATATATATATATATATAGTTCACTATTACATCGGTGAACGTGAAATATTTGAAATTAACATACCCGAGTAACATATATGCCAAAATCCTTTATGCAACTTTTATAAAAACTAATTCACAACCTTGAAACTGCAATACAATTCGAATAAACGGGCTTGACCATTGACTTGTTGCACATAATGTAGAAAACACTGGCTCGTATTTATGACGTTGGCAGTGCGATTTACGTAATTTATTAAAGGCGTATGCATTCAAATGACAGTACTTTGCTATACTAATAGGAAGACAACAGCAGGGTGAATACACTGTAATTATAAAAAAAAGATGTTTAAATGCCATTTAAGTATTGTATTATTTCTCCTGACCAGGACTTATTCATAAAACTATGTTATTTTGTTCAAAAATGTATAGGTGGATGTTTTCTCTCATTTTTAAACAACATGTGGAGTATATGGTTATTTTGGATGTATCTGTGTTGGAATGTCAGAATGTTACATTGTTAACTATGCTGACTTTAGTAACTCATTCATCTGATGAAAGCCATGGTTGAACTCCTACATTGCTAGCATGGTGTTAATGCTAGGCAAAGGGTGTAAGATATTTACAGCTTCTTATGTTAAGGCATCTGGTAATGTGTGGTAATGTGATTTAAAAAGAAGTACCTTACATGCAGGCTTTTTTTCACTAATGCTCACTTAGTATTCTAACAAGTACATATTGTGTAGGATGTGAGTAGCAATATTTCAACTGAATGATGCTTAATTGAACTAATTTTTATAAACCTAAAAGCATATACTGAATAACAGTATTTCATTTATTCCTTACTGTTATTTTAGTTTGTCATAATGCCAGTTTTTGTTTAATTGAATAGTCTTAGCTTTCATTGTCATCCAAACAACAAAAACGCTGACTGATTTCCTTTATTACTTGCAATCTCAAAGTTTGTATAAGCAATGTATTAACCTACTGTTATGTAACAGTTATAATGACATTTCAGTGTTTGTCTATCCTTAGATTTTGTAGTATTCCAGATGTCTTATTCTAACAGGTTGAGGTTAATTTTAATACTCCTTATATTACCAATATAAGTTAATGAAATGGTGCTGAGTGCAAATGAAGCATACATAGTTAACCTTTGTCAGCTTGTCTGGTGCCAAATTCAGAAACTTAAGTTGGCATCATTATTTGGCAATGATACACAATTTGCATTACTTTGTAAGCAAATTCCTGCATTAGCATTTGTATCCCCCGAAAGTGTTGCATCTGCTTTGGATGGAATCTCAGCTGAAATGCCTGACGCTGGTAAGCTGTTATGTGAATTCTTTAGAAATAACTATATTCTAGGAAGACCAAGGAAGTATGGTATTAGGAAATTTACTTGTCAGAGGCTACCTTCATTGTTTGATATTTCATTTTGGAACCATTGGGATACATGCTTACGTGGCTATCCTCGTAGTCAGAATACAGTGGAGGGATGGCACCGTCACTTAAGAAGCCTGTTAGGGCACAAACAGTTATTTATAATGGATGTTCTGCACACCATACGCTTGGAGCAGAATCATTTAGAAGATCTCAAAACTCACTTACTTTCATGTGTTCCATCATCACCTAAAAGGAGAAGATTAAGTGATAAGGAAAATAACTTTATGAGACTTTTACAGCGTAGAGATGAGTTTACCTCTCGTGGACTAGCTAAACTACTGGCTATGCACTGTTCAATCTAAAATATAGATGCATATACTGTGCATGGTTACAAGACATGAATTTTTTACAGTTATCTGTGATGCAAGGGTAATTTCAAAATATGTACATTGCACATAATAAGTGCATGTCATAGTCTATGTTATCATGTTTCCTATTGCTCACAGACTGGTGATTTCTATATGTACATCTGTTATGGATATGACATGACAGAATAGCTCCGTCAGGATTTAAAATTCACAGTTTAAGTGGAAGTTTGATGTCTTACTAATTTAACTTTTCTTATCCTTTATTTTGAACTGTGGGTCGTTATTAATTTGCACACATGAATTTCGTGCTAATGGGATTGGTATTAGGGATATTCACACTGGGTTTTGAAAAGGTGGAAATATTTTGAAAAAAAGAAAAAGGCGAAAAATTATGAATTTCGACTTTTTAACTGCTTTCACTATTTAAATTCGATAAAATGAATCAATATTATGATAGCTTTGCGTTTTGAACGTCAATCATTCGATAATAAACCTATATCTACAAGTCTATAAACCCAATAATAACATAGGTAAAAATACTTTATAAACACTCCATCTCCCTTATTTGGAATAATCTTCCACTCCATATTAGAAGTCATACCTGTCTTCCTAACTTCACACATGACCTTATTTTGTACCTCCATAACAACCCTGTATGTACCTGTAACCATCCTACTTAACTCCTCCCTTTCCATATTCCCATTTCTTCACTAGACTTATCATTAAGACCTTTTTCCTATTTATTATCTTACTTTATCCAATCTGCTCTTCTTTCTATACCCTCCCTCTTTATATCATTTACTTTATCCTACTGCTCTTCTTTCTATACCCTCCCTCTTTATATCATTTACTTTATCCAATCTGCTCTTCTTTCTATACCCTCCCTCTTTATATCATTTACTTTATCCAATCTGCTCTTCTTTCTATACCCTCCCTCTTTATATCATTTACTTTATCCAATCTGCTCTTCTTTCTATACCCCCCCTCTTTATATCATTTACTTTATCCAATCTGCTCTTCTTTCTATACCCTCCCTCGTTATATCATTTACTTTATCCAATCTGCTCTTCTTTCTATACCCTCCCTCTTTATATCATTTACTTTATCCAATCTGCTCTTCTTTCTATACCCTCCCTCTTTATATCATTTACTTTATCCAATCTGCTCTTCTTTCTATACTCTCCCTCTTTATATCATTTACTTTATCCAATCTGCTCTTCTTTCTATACTCTCCCTCTTTATATCATTTACTTTATCCAATCTGCTCTTCTTTCTATACCCTCCCTCTTTATATCATTTACTTTATCCAATCTGCTCTTCTCTTTTCTCCTCCCTCTAGATCACTTCATTCCTCCTCTACTCCTGTCTTCTTTTGCACTTTCCTTCTTCTGACCTTGTATATAGCTATGTACTATTCCTTGGAATATATTTATTTTCTTATCCATTGTATCCATAAGTTTGTTTTGCTCTTTATATTGTTAACTTGTCTCTCTTTTTATGTATTCATATGTTTTGTTCTGGGCTTTTCCCCTCGGGTCTCCACTGAAAATGGGTTGGACTAACCCAGTTAACAAATATGAAATAAATAAATTATATATATATATATATATATATATATATATATATATATATATATATACGAGCACTACAAAATCCTGAAAGCCCAAAGTTTTGAAAGTTCAAAATACTGAAAGCTCAAAATACTGAATCTCATAATACTGAAAACACTACCAACACTTACTATATTCCAGCACAAGTACATACAGAAACAAATAAAATACAACCCATATTACTCTTCTCCAAGTATAGTTACTTAGTGTAGTGAAGTGCAGTCTTGGAGTTGATATTTTTAAGTAGCAGGGGGTGTGGGGGTGCAGGGGGACTTGCCCCCTGCTTAAAGTTGAAGGGTAATATGTTTCTGTATGTACTTCTGATGGAGTATATTAAGTGTTGGTATCCTGTGTGTTTTCAGTATTATGAGATTCAGTATTTTGAGTTTTCAGTATTATGAACTTTCAAGATTTTGGTCTCAGGATTTTGGGCTTTCAGGACTTTATAGCGCTCCCACACACACACACACACACACACACACACACACACACACACACACATATATATATATATATATATATATATATATATATATGTGTGTGTGTGTCTGCAAATGTATGTACGTGTGTGTGTGTGTATATATATATATATATATATATATATATATATATATATATATAGGGAGCATTGTTCGAGAGGCAGAATGATGTAGGAGAGCTAGGAGTAATTGAACAATAGAAAGATATGATGGAAAGGAAAAAATGATGTTCTGAGGAAAATATGTAATGCATGAATATGATAATGGAAAATGTCTCAAACTTTTATTAGTAATACAGGTTCATAGGTTATTACTAGGTAGTTGATCAGATAGATCAGATGGGACCTAGCCATTCTAAATCCCACTACTTTCTATCCTTTGGATTGGGGAACCATACCTGGGGTGAATTTACAGTGACCCATCAATTCATCCAGTTTTCTTGAATAAGGATAGGGAGCTACCTTATTTCATATAAAGGCAAAGTCTATTCCCTAGAATAGGAATTCTTTGAGAGGTATCGATTTCACAGCAGGTTCTGTTATGGTTTAGGTTCCGAATTCTTGTGTGGCTGTTTATGATGTTACAGATCTTGTAACCATGTAGAAGGTCATGTAGGACCAGGTCATTTAAGACTTTGTATGCTAGGCAAAGATCTCCCATAAAAACCTGCACAAAAGGGAAAAGACAGAGATTGTTTTGTATTTATTTGTTGATATTTGGTGGCCAGGAAAGTCCAACTGGGTCAGAAACCCATTTTCAGCGAAGGCCCAGGGAGAAAAGCTCTAACAGTAGTTATGAAATTTGACAATAACAGTAAACATATACCAACAAATTTTAAACAGCATTGATTAGATTCATGACTTACAACAGGCAGAGAATGTACATACTAATTTACATATTGGATACAAAAAAATTAACAGGATATAAAAAATATTTTTACAAAATATAAATGGGTTGGATTATATGGATTAGAAAAACAGAAAAATGTTTGTTGGTATTGTAGAGCAAAGGTTAATCTTTAAGGAAATTAGTATAAGTAAAAGAAGTGAAAGTAGAAGTAAAAGTGATGATTGAATGTAAGAATGAGTTGTTAGGGGGACTGTGTGATGTGTTGTATTAAGGAAATTAAGAATTAGTGGGAAGGGGATATAGAAAGAGAGGGAAAGATATGAAGGAGTGAAAGAAGAAACATTAAAATTAGTAGGAGGTTAGGAGGGTTGGAAGAAAGATGTGAAGAGAGAGAAAGAAAAGAAAATAGGAAAGTGGGATTAGATGTTGGTTGTAGGGCACAGGCAGATCCATGAGTTGAATAGTTTGTTTTTTAGTGTAAGCTTGAACTTTTTGGTGTTATCTGTATTGGTAAAGTTGTTTGGTAAATTGTGATATCCAGTAGCTTAGCAATTATTACAATTTCAATCTCTGTTTTGTTTTGCTTTTAGAACTCAGGCCTTTGATTTTCTTAGAGAAGTTTTTTTTTTTTTTTAGTTGGCTCGTATGTTTAGACAGATATATGCCAAGGGGAACATAGCAGAGAGGGGTGATAACATTCTTGGACCTAGAGGATCTGATTTTTGTCACCAGCTGGACTGGTAAAAGGATTTTCTGCTGACAACAGATAAACAATGGTCAGAGTGAGTTTCTTGCCTATAAAAGTGCCCACATTTCTAATAACTGTTGATGGGGGGGGGGGTCCTATAAGTGCAATTGTGGAGATACTTATGCTTTCCAAAGAAAATAGTATCACACTTTCAGCCATTTAGCTTTAGACAGATTGGCACCATAGGCTTGTATGTGTCAGGCCCTGTTAAAGAATATGGGTGGATGGTAGCTCCAAATTTCCCTTGACATCAGAGAAATAAATATCAAATAGATGTGGCTATAAAAGTTTTGGGGGACATCACTAGTAACAAGCCTTTTAGAGGATAGTATGTCTCACTAGTGGGTTACCTAAAGGATTACATTTAGTTTGATTCATTTTTCAGATATGCTTGTTTGCAGAACTGTGTCATAGTCCTTGACCATGTCCAAGGAAAATGACTGTTTAGTCTGTCTTAATACTACCCACTGTTTTATTTACTTTTACATTTGTTAACCTGGTAAGTCAACTAGTCTGCGGGTTATTTTCAACCATGACCTGGGCCAAAGGCACCAAAATGCAAAGCACAAATACAACTATGCACTATATAAGAGAGCAAGAAAGTGACACATTGAGTCTGAGTCAATAACTACTGTACAAAGTTTAGTAAAGACATGATTTATGAACTTGCACTGCAAGTCAAAATGTGATGAATAAAGTTGTTTGAAAAAAAGTTTATTTCATGACTTCAGAATAAAAGGTTTATGTTCACACTCACTATCAAAGCAGACTCTATTATTTCATAATGGTCTGTGTATACTTGTTTAATTTTGGCCCCAAATTGTAGCAATCACATTTATTTCATTTTATTAAAATGTATTCTTACATCTTTCAAATATAAACTTGTATACTAAAGATAAGAAGGTAAGCATAGTTTCTGTTAGTTTTTATTTTTGCTGAGTTCTCTTTAGGAAAATTTAAACATAGCATCTATTCCTTCTTCCACAATAAGAAGTAATTGTAGTGCTTATTCAGGCTCTTCTAATGATTATGAAAAGACAACTTCTTATTACAAACATTGTGAGCTATCCAGATGCACCATCCCTATAATTACTTTGAAGATGTGTGGCTGATCGTCTTCAGCTTCAGGGTGGCAGGTCAGAATCAGGACTGCCTGCATGTGAATCAGGATGCCTTTACAGTGAAACATTTTGCACATTAAATTTCAAAGTCATAATTAAATTAGGATACTTAACAGCCAAGAAACACTACTGCCTGAAGAGTGAAACTTCCTGAGTATATGAGGCTGGAGAGAGGAAGGACACTATCTGATAATCACTGTGCATTACTAATGTTGGGGAGGACCTGACCCTGGTTTGCTGTCCCTTTTGGCTAGGGGGATCATGTCTCTCACTGTTCCTACAGGACTGTAGTTCTGAAACTGACTATGCTGTCTATCCTTGGCTTACTTCCTATAAAGGAACAACATTTTGAGGGATAATTCTTCAAATATCATGAAAAAGGATAGTTTAACAGCTGATTCACTTACTGCATCATTTTTCTCCTTTTCTGTCAGCTTTTCAAATATCTCTTGGGAAGGCATGCTTAAGATGATGTCCCCTGATATTGCCAGGGAAGGGTGAGATGTGCAAATGGGCATATTTCATGAATACACAGCCTCAACAAGCAACCTTGCAGCAAGCATCTACTCTATCATAACTTTACTTTATCATATACTTGACTACTTTGTCTGCAGTTTGAGCCAATTTACTAATATGTCCTTAGGTAAAACATGATAAATGCCTTGATCCAGTTCCTCAGCATGTCTAAGTATGACACGCCTTCCATGTTCTACACTATCCAAGTTTCATAACTGAAGACCCATATGGTGGTCAAGTTATGGTGATGGAACTAGTCGCATCGCTTGATCACAGCCTTATTCTGTTTATGGCTGAAGTACTGAAAATGGTGGCCCATTCACAGGATCTGCTGGTTTACAGGAGTCAGAGTTATGTCTCACCAGACTTTTTTGATTCCTGTTTTACATTAGCACTTAACAGCAGTTCAATGCTACAGATGTTGATGAGGTAGCCGCGGCCTATAATATGGACTTGATTGGCTCCCTTGATGTTCTAGATCAAGTCATTTTCCCCTCTCATGCCACTAGAGCCATGGTACAATCTTGCACTATGTTAGCTGGTGGAGACATAACTTAGCATTATCCTTGAGGTGAGCATCTGGGCATCTGGCTGTACTGCCCTTACTGTAGCGAGTTTATGACAAAAACTGTGAGAACATGGCCACACCACAGAGAGAGACATCCCATACAAAATTGTTCAGGAGGCAGTAAAAGATGTTTTTCGGAAGGTCACCGATACACTTCCTGCCTGGAAGGCAATGGATCGAGCTGTGACAAGAACCTAGCATTTCAAAAAACACACAGCACAAGGAAACACACTAAGCTCAATGTAAGACTCCAAGCCATCTTAATTCTGTTTAATTTTCTGTAGTATGTCAGTGAGCATAAGACAGAGGGAATGATCTTGCTACTACAGACAGCTATCAACAATTTGGAAGACATGTAGCTCTCACCTCTGATCCTCATAGGTTGTACCTACTCAATGCTGAGTCAATTCTGCAGACTGCCTTACTAATTGCATGGCCACATTAGGAGGGTTGAACCAAAATCACTGCCAAGCAGAAGGCATGTGTAGGGATATGTGCAGCTCCCAAGCTTAATAAAAAAAACATCCTTCATACAGTGTTGAGGCTCAGCTTGGAGCTGGTGCCTAGCTGATATTCATGTGAAGCTATGCATCAATGGACATCCTTTGAAGTTAGTACTTGTATGCTGCAGTTTCATCCATCCACGCTGTTAAATAAAAACAAATGATAACAACACAGGAGGCTCAGATGCAAAAGTTTACTAGTGTACACCAGGAGGCAAAAAACCATACAAGTACAGAGTTTTGTCTGACATGATGCAGGAAATGCACAATTTTATATAGTCTTACATTCAGGCTGTGCCCACCTTACTGACGTGGTTAGTCACAGGGCACCTACATCACTATAGTCTACAATATTCTATTTATAAGAAAAAGCTGATGTTATACATTTTAAAAGTTTTCCCATGGGAATAATACAGCCTTGCAAAGCACCTGGTTTATTATAATGTCTTTCTGTAAATGTTACTCTTCCAAGGTCTCAGGCTAGCTTGAATACAATGGTCGGTTCACTCTTGCAACAACTTTTACTTTAGCAGCTGTGTCTTATCTCTGATACATTCACAAGGTCAATTATCTCAGAGGAAGGAATAAGAATATTCAATGCTTTATACATTCAGTTTTCCTGACCCAGCAGATAATCATTAGTGAAAACATAAGCTTGCTGAGCTGGCTACTGCCAGGGTCAGAGTTCAAATACACTGCAGCTCCAAAGCTTTAAGCAATTACATGTAAAATCATTCTTATTGCCATATTGTAAATAGAATAAAATGCATTATATACTATTTGCTTTTAAACTAGCACTTTATACATGTTCAAATACATATTTTTCTAACATTTCCCTCCTCTTAATACTTTTTATTCTATTCAGAAACATAAACAATGTTATATCGTCTCCTAGCCTTTTCCTCTAAGGACTTTTAACTAGGCAAGTCATTTAGTTTATATTTCGGAACAAGTTTCATCTGGAATCAATAGTTTCAATTCAATGTCTTGGTACAAAGTTTCAGTTACAGATATATCAACAAAATCTTTGACTAATCTTTTCATACAGGGAATCCCGCAACAGACACATGCTCCTAATAGGAGCAGACCAACACAAATAGCAATCAAGATATTCATTAGGATAGAACCCCACCCACCAAATAGACTCTGGAAAAAGTTCGTCAGTGGGTTTGGGCCTGGTTCAGTCATGGCCGATACCTGCTGTATTACCTCTAGGTGATCATTAATCAAGAGCCATTCGATTTTGTAGCACAACAGTTCTCATTGCATTCAGTTCATCAGTCACTAGTTCGAGAGCAGAAAAAGTTGCGTTACTCATTACTTCGAGAAGCTTCGACAGTTTGTTCAACTCCCAGATCGATTTGACTGCTCCATATGCTGGAAATATTCCAGCCCAGGATATAACACTGTCACTCAAGTCCATATGAGTCAATTTTTCTTTATCTTTCACGGAATGATGGTTCTTTTAACCAGCTTCGATTTTTTCCATTGGATTTTCCGATAGGATCTTCAGGTTTTCGGGCTACATCTCTTACATTTCGTATCTTACCTAGAGGTAATTCTGCAGTATGCCTTATAGCTGGAACCAGATAACCCAAAAAATAACTGCCGGACCAATTCTCAGGTAGCCATTTGTATGCTTTTTTCCCTCAAATAAAATAACAGTTTTCTACTTTGGTACTGATGCGGATTAGTTCTGAATGAAACATTTTCTTGTCTATAACAGACAATTGTTTATGCAAAACAGGATTTCTTTGCACATCACTTAATGTTGTTTTCATTAAGCTCAAATATGAATCATAATTTGTGTTACAAACAGTGCCTTTATCTTTGGCTTTAATATAGCATTTATAAGATATAGTTATGTTACAGTTACTCCAACCCACTTGGAGTGTGTTGTATGTTAAATTCCCCTCTGTGTAATAGGCAAATACAATGCAATTTTGTCCTGTGATTTTACAGAACCTGTATCAAAAAGTAAATTTTCCCAAGTCTCATTTATCCCCAAGGGGACAGCGGACATCAACAGTCCTCCATATGCTGTTGGTATGGCAGTACAAACCCAGCAATTTGAAATGTTCATAGTCTCTACATATACACGCTTCATAGCTAGGTATGTGTTAAAGTTTGGATGCCAGTCTATAGACAGTTCATCACGTTTCTCCACTTTCACTTGTGTGGTTATATGTAGGAAGAACCACAACAAAAGAAAAGTCATCACAATCATAGTCAATAAATGCATAGTTAGCAAGATGATTAAACAATATCTTCGGGGTTGATCTGTGTTTTTACTCATTTCGCTCTTGGCCATCCTGCCTTTGTTGTGTGTCAGTCACAAAATGTTTATCAAGCTGAAAATTCTTTACCGGTTTACAGTGCGTCAGGTGGACCCAGGACGACCTCTCAGCAACTTTGACTGCAGTAGGCGTCGCCAACAGTACCTGGTACGGTCCTTCCCACTTTGGACTCGCCCAATTCTTCCTCTTTGTGACCTTTAACCAAACCCAGGACCCTGGGGTCAGCACTGCTTCCAATGGTCTGGTCTGTCTTTTATCTGAAAAAGAGTTCAACTGCAAAACAGTTTTATTTGTTATTTTTTCCCTTCACATTTGTTCAGTTCTATGAAATCCATACAGATAGTATGGAATGGATATGGTGGTACAGGAAAACTCCCTTGCTTGGGTTTGAATGCTCCTTGTGCATGATGTTTATTACAGACATGGCATGCTGCACAAAATTTTTGTGTGTAGTTTGTAAACCCATATGTTTGGAATATTCGATTTACTAACTGTACCATCCCCCCTGTTGAGACATGGCACTGCCCATGGCTCAACAAAGCTGCATATCTAAATAAATTAGACGGCAATATTGTTTTTTTCTCTTTGGAGATATACAGTCCATTTTCGAGGATTGCACCTCGTTTCTCCCATTTTGTTTCTCAGCTTTTGTAGTTAATGTCTGCATTGTTTTTAACATTTTTAAATCTAAAATCTCAGAGGGTTGTAATTCCTCGGTTAAAAGTAAAATTTCTGAGTCTGAGGCTGCTTGCTTTGCAGCTGCATCAGCTTTTGCATTTCCTTTTGAAATTGCATCCTGTTGTTTTGTATGAACTAAACATTTACAAATAGCTACCTTAGTAGGCAACTGAATGGAATCTAACAAGTTTAAAATAAGTTGTGCATGATTAATCGGTTTGCCAGTAGATGTTATCATTTCCCTATTTTTTCATTGTTGTGCAAAAACATGCACTGTAGAGAAAGCATACTGACTGTCAGTATATATGTTTACACATTTATCTTTCGCTAGAGTACAAGCCCGTGTTAAGGCTATCAGTTCTGCTGCTTGAGCAGACAGGTTATGCTGTAAGGGTTGGGCTTTTAAAATCTCTGTATCTGTGACTACTGCATACCCTACTAGATTTTTCCCTGTAGGACCCTTTCTGCATGAACCGTCCACATAAAATGTCACCTTGGCATTATCCAAGGGCATATCAGTAAGGTCTTGTCTGGGCAAAGTTATTTGCTCAATTTCCTGCAGGCAACTGTGTGGTGTGCCATCCACAGGAGTTGGAAGTAACATTGATGGATTTAATGTTGTACAACGTTCAATTACCATATGAGGTTGGCTCAGCAGTATGGTCATACATGAAAGATGTCTAGCAGGAGATAGATATGCTATTTTCCCTTGCAGTAAAATTATCGCGACTGCATGAGGCACTCTCAATGTGAGAGGGTGGAACAACACCACTGAGGCCGAAGCCTGTACTGCCATTGCAGCTGCGACTACTGCTTGCACACAGTGAGGCAATGATCATGCCACTGGATCTAACTGTGATGAATAGTAAGCTATGGGCGTTGCTTATCCCCATGCTGTTGCGTCAAAACTGACGTCATGTATCCCTGTTTACAATCTACGGTCTGAAAAAATCTTTTGTGGTAATTCGGAAGTCCTAAAACTAATGATGAAGCTATCAATTGTTTTAGTCTGCAGAAAGCTGCTTCTGCTTCAGGTGTCCATTGTAATACATCTTGTGCTGCCATTGGTGTTTTATATATTAAATTAGCCAGTGGAGCAGATTCTAAAGCATAGTTTGATATCCAGCTTTGACAAAATTAGTTGTTCCCAAGAAGGACATTATTTCCTTCTTGGTTGCTGGTTTGGGTGCCTGTAAAATCGCTGTTTTTCTGTCTTCGTCTAATATTCTACCTTCATTGGATATTACATATCCTAGGTATCTAACCTGTTTTCTCCAGAGTTGTAACTTACTTTTGTTTACTTTGTGTCCTTGTGCTGCTAAAAATTTCAATAATGCTATCGTATCTTCCCTGCATTGGTGTTGGGTAGGGGCTGCTAGCAAGATGTCATCTACATAAAGTAGAATCTGACTACCTCCTGGTGGAGTAAACCCTGCCAGGTTACTTGCCATTTCTTGTGCAAATATCGTTGGACTTTCACAATATCCCTCGCGGTAGCCAGTATAGATATCTTTTACCCTGAAATGTAAATGCAAACCAATACTGGCTATCAGGATGTATAGGTATTGAAAAGAAAGCATTGCTTATATCTACCACAGTAAAATATTTTTGTTGTGGTTTTAAATCATTCAACAAAGTGTGTGGGTCTGGCACCGTAGGTGCTCTGGGTATTATTGCATTGTTTACAGCTTGTAAATCCTGTACCATCCGCCATTCCCCATTTGCTTTTTTAACAGGAAATAGAGGGGTGTTACATGGTGAATCAAGAGATTCTACCAGTACTCCTTCCTTGAGTAATGCTGCTGTTATAGGCTTGATTCCTTGCTCTGCATCTTTCCTCAAGGGGTATTGTCTTTTTTGTGGTCTAAATGCTGATTTTGGTGTAATAGTTACTGGTCCTGCTGTTTGAATAAGTCCTACATCTGATTTACCTGTTGACCAAAGAATGTTTGGTATATCACACAAGGCTTTTTCTTCTTCTTCTAATAAGAGTGCTAATCAGCTGTCTTCACTAGTTTGTAAGTGTACAGCTGGATGTGTCTGTGTTAGCCAATTCAATTTCTGTTTTGTATTCCCTGTTCTGATAATTCTAAATCAGTTTGTTTTTCCCATCTTGTTACTTTTTCTCCTAAGTCTGCCCATCTCACATCCTTATTCTTTGTCAAGCTGACATGTGGTAGTCTATTAGATTTGTACAGTGTCATGAATTCTGAGGTAGTGAACAGCTTACCACACTGTTTCCCTCAGTATCCCAATACAAGGTTCGTAATACTAATCTGTTAGCAGGATTCTTGAACAATTCTTGCTCATATTCTTTATCAGGTCCTGGCATGCTACAGTAGTATAGAGTACAATGTAACAAATGCTGTTGGTCAGTGTCAAGGGAGGGGCCTTACTGATGGCTACATTCATCAGTTCTCCGGTCACTGCCCTGGACCAGTCGTAACTAGGTCCTGGCTGTACCAGTAAAAGGTTTCACCCTCCGGTTGCACCACAAAAGTATCCATTTGTCTTTGTGCTTCCATTCCCTGCATAGTGGGGACTACCGCTATGCCAAATATCTGCATAAGATCTCTTCCCAGTAAGTTTACTGGACATTTTGCAGAAACTACAATTTTACTTTTCTGAGTCATGCCTGAAACCGGGTCAGTTATTGCTATATCATGGGAGAGTGGCTCCTATATAGCTGTCCATTTGCTGCTTTCACTAATATATAGTCAGGTGATTCAGAATATTCTGGTAACTTTGAAGGGTGTATCAAAGTTCGTGATGCTCCTGAGTCACACAAGAATTTCACTTCCCTTCCTTCCACCAGAAGTGTAACTTCCGGTTTTGTGTCTGCCAAATAGAGCTCCAAGCTCAGTAATGCCAAATCTAAAATTTCACTTTCTTCATCCTCTACATCTGCCTGCACTTTCTCTGTTCCTTCTACTACATTTACGTTTGCCCTTTGTTTGTTTTCCTTCCCTGATGATTTTTGATTTTTATCACTATCATATAGTCAGTCCTCATCACCTTTATTTTCTGTAGTCACCTTTTTATTTAGCCTGCAATTCCTTGCTAAATGTCCTTTCTTACTGCACTTAAAGCACTCACCTTTTTTTTTTTTTTCTCTCTTCTAGTGTGTTTTTCCCTATTTGATATAAGTCTGTGTCCCCAAGTGTTTTACGTGTCCGGGACTTAGTTTTAATAGGATCTCTAACAAATGGTTTTAGTACTTTTGTAACTTCAGGATAACGTGGAGGTGGACCAGCTTGTCCTCCTGCTTCATATCCTGAAAAAGGCATTGGAGGGGGCGGAGGGGGAGGGGCCGTCGCTATTACTGTATTATTATCCTCTTTGTCTAAAAATAATGTTTTTGCATTTTTAGTTTTCTGTTCCCTTCGGTTTACTTCCTCAATCCACCTGTGTGCTTGAGGAATGCCTAATTGGTGTTGTTTTTTTGCCTGACCTTCTGCGTCAGATTTAAGCTGTTTTAAAAGTTTAACTAATGAAATCTTGTTTAATTTACCATCAAATCCGTATTTATTAACCCATTTTGTATAATACCTTACATTATCAGTCCGTTGTAATTACATATATTTTGCGTCATCAGTTAGGGGCGGATCTCGCGATTTTTTAGTGCACTGATTTCCCATTCTAAAAAATGTTACGTAACCCTTTTCACCACGTGGTATTTCAGTTCCTTACACAGTTTATCTAGAATAACTGTCTACCTTATTCTGTTTCCTGATCTCTGACAAAATATACAGTAATTTCCTTTTGTCCCTGATCTGTATAACAAATCTCTGACAATGACATTTACTGTAACCTAGTCCCTGATCTCAAACAGAAAAAAGGCAAATATTTTCCTACCTGAGCCTCCTGGGTCGACCAGTTCGAGACCGCTCTTGCCGCAGATCAGAAAGTGGCCAGCCTCTCAAGACGACAATTCAGTCGGAGGTCTTTGTGCTTCAAGAAGAACCATTTTGGTAACTTCTCCTGCAGTATTCGACCACCGATACACTCTGACCTGCAGCTTACCAAGGGAATTCGGTTCAAGGAGGACCAAACTGTTAAATAAAACAAATGATAACAACACAGGAGGCTCAGATGCAAAAGTTTACTAGTGTACACCAGGAGGCAAAAAACCATACAAGTACAGAGTTTTGTCTGACATGATGCAGGAAATGCACAATTTTATATAGTCTTACATTCAGGCTGTGCCCACCTTACTGGCGTGGTTAGTCACAGGGCACCTACATCACTATAGTCTACAATATTCTATTTATAAGAAAAAGCTGATGTTATACATTTTAAAAGTTTTCCCATGGGAATAATACAGCCTTGCAAAGCACCTGGTTTATTATAATGTCTTTCTGTAAATGTTACTCTTCCAAGGTCTCAGGCTAGCTTGAATACAATGGTCGGTTCACTCTTGCAACAACTTTTACTTTAGCAGCTGTGTCTTATCTCTGATACATTCACAAGGTCAATTATCTCAGAGGAAGGAATAAGAATATTCAATGCTTTATACATTCAGTTTTCCTGACCCAGCAGATAATCATTAGTGAAAACATAAGCTTGCTGAGCTGGCTACTGCCAGGGTCAGAGTTCAAATACACTGCAGCTCCAAAGCTTTAAGCAATTACATGTAAAATCATTCTTATTGCCATATTGTAAATAGAATAAAATGCATTATATACTATTTGCTTTTAAACTAGCACTTTATACATGTTCAAATACATATTTTCTAACATTTCCCTCCTCTTAATACTTTTTATTCTATTCAGAAACATAAACAATGTTATATCGTCTCCTAGCCTTTTCCTCTAAGGACTTTTAACTAGGCAAGTCATTTAGTTTATATTTCGGAACAAGTTTCATCTGGAATCAATAGTTTCAATTCAATGTCTTGGTACAAAGTTTCAGTTACAGATATATCAACAAAATCTTTGACTAATCTTTTCATACAGGAATCCCGCAACAGACACATGCTCCTAATAGGAGCAGACCAACACAAATAGCAATCAAGATATTCATTAGGATAGAACCCCACCCACCAAATAGACTCTGGAAAAAGTTCGTCAGTGGGTTTGGGCCTGGTTCAGTCATGGCCGATACCTGCTGTATTACCTCTAGGTGATCATTAATCAAGAGCCATTCGATTTTGTAGCACAACAGTTCTCATTGCATTCAGTTCATCAGTCACTAGTTCGAGAGCAGAAAAAGTTGCGTTACTCATTACTTCGAGAAGCTTCGACAGTTTGTTCAACTCCCAGATCGATTTGACTGCTCCATATGCTGGAAATATTCCAGCCCAGGATATAACACTGTCACTCAAGTCCATATGAGTCAATTTTTCTTTATCTTTCACGGAATGATGGTTCTTTTAACCAGCTTCGATTTTTTCCATTGGATTTTCCGATAGGATCTTCAGGTTTTCGGGCTACATCTCTTACATTTCGTATCTTACCTAGAGGTAATTCTGCAGTATGCCTTATAGCTGGAACCAGATAACCCAAAAATAACTGCCGGACCAATTCTCAGGTAGCCATTTGTATGCTTTTTTCCCTCAAATAAAATAACAGTTTTCTACTTTGGTACTGATGCGGATTAGTTCTGAATGAAACATTTTCTTGTCTATAACAGACAATTGTTTATGCAAAACAGGATTTCTTTGCACATCACTTAATGTTGTTTTCATTAAGCTCAAATATGAATCATAATTTGTGTTACAAACAGTGCCTTTATCTTTGGCTTTAATATAGCATTTATAAGATATAGTTATGTTACAGTTACTCCAACCCACTTGGAGTGTGTTATTCTTATAAAAACATACAATTCCCCTCTGTGTAATAGGCAAATACAATGCAATTTTGTCCTGTGATTTTACAGAACCTGTATCAAAAAGTAAATTTTCCCAAGTCTCATTTATCCCCAAGGGACAGCGGACATCAACAGTCCTCCATATGCTGTTGGTATGGCAGTACAAACCCAGCAATTTGAAATGTTCATAGTCTCTACATATACACGCTTCATAGCTAGGTATGTGTTAAAGTTTGGATGCCAGTCTATAGACAGTTCATCACGTTTCTCCACTTTCACTTGTGTGGTTATATGTAGGAAGAACCACAACAAAAGAAAAGTCATCACAATCATAGTCAATAAATGCATAGTTAGCAAGATGATTAAACAATATCTTCGGGTTGATCTGTGTTTTACTCATTTCGCTCTTGGCCATCCTGCCTTTGTTGTGTGTCAGTCACAAAATGTTTATCAAGCTGAAAATTCTTTACCGGTTTACAGTCGTCAGGTGGACCCAGGGACCTCTCAGCAACTTTGACTGCAGTAGGCCGCCAACAGTACCTGGTACGGTCCTTCCCACTTTGGACTCGCCCAATTCTTCCTCTTTGTGACCTTTAACCAAACCCAGGACCCTGGGGTCAGCACTGCTTCCAATGGTCTGGTCTGTCTTTTATCTGAAAAAGAGTTCAACTGCAAAACAGTTTTATTTGTTATTTTTTCCCTTCACATTTGTTCAGTTCTATGAAATCCATACAGATAGTATGGAATGGATATGGTGGTACAGGAAAACTCCTTGCTTGGGTTTGAATGCTCCTTGTGCATGATGTTTATTACAGACATGGCATGCTGCACAAAATTTTTGTGTGTAGTTTGTAAACCCATATGTTTGGAATATTCGATTTACTAACTGTACCATCCCCCCTGTTGAGACATGGCACTGCCCATGGCTCAACAAAGCTGCATATCTAAATAAATTAGACGGCAATATTGTTTTTTTCTCTTTGGAGATATACAGTCCATTTTCGAGGATTGCACCTCGTTTCTCCCATTTTTGTTTCTCAGCTTTTGTAGTTAATGTCTGCATTGTTTTTAACATTTTTAAATCTAAAATCTCAGAGGGTTGTAATTCCTCGGTTAAAAGTAAAATTTCTGAGTCTGAGGCTGCTTGCTTTGCAGCTGCATCAGCTTTTGCATTTCCTTTTGAAATTGCATCCTGTTGTTTTGTATGAACTAAACATTTACAAATAGCTACCTTAGTAGGCAACTGAATGGAATCTAACAAGTTTAAAATAAGTTGTGCATGATTAATCGGTTTGCCAGTAGATGTTATCATTTCCCTATTTTTCATTGTTGTGCAAAAACATGCACTGTAGAGAAAGCATACTGACTGTCAGTATATATGTTTACACATTTATCTTTCGCTAGAGTACAAGCCCGTGTTAAGGCTATCAGTTCTGCTGCTTGAGCAGACAGGTTATGCTGTAAGGGTTGGGCTTTTAAAATCTCTGTATCTGTGACTACTGCATACCCTACTAGATTTTTCCCTGTAGGACCCTTTCTGCATGAACCGTCCACATAAAATGTCACCTTGGCATTATCCAAGGGCATATCAGTAAGGTCTTGTCTGGGCAAAGTTATTTGCTCAATTTCCTGCAGGCAACTGCGGTGTGCCATCCACAGGAGTTGGAAGTAACATTGATGGATTTAATGTTGTACAACGTTCAATTACCATATGAGGTTGGCTCAGCAGTATGGTCATACATGAAAGATGTCTAGCAGGAGATAGATATGCTATTTTCCCTTGCAGTAAAATTATCGCGACTGCATGAGGCACTCTCAATGTGAGAGGGTGGAACAACACCACTGAGGCCGAAGCCTGTACTGCCATTGCAGCTGCGACTACTGCTTGCACACAGTGAGGCAATGATCATGCCACTGGATCTAACTGTGATGAATAGTAAGCTATGGGGCGTTGCTTATCCCCATGCTGTTGCGTCAAAACTGACGTCATGTATCCCTGTTTACAATCTACGGTCTGAAAAAATCTTTTGTGGTAATTCGGAAGTCCTAAAACTAATGATGAAGCTATCAATTGTTTTAGTCTGCAGAAAGCTGCTTCTGCTTCAGGTGTCCATTGTAATACATCTTGTGCTGCCATTGGTGTTTTATATATTAAATTAGCCAGTGGAGCAGATTCTAAAGCATAGTTTGATATCCAGCTTTGACAAAAATTAGTTGTTCCCAAGAAGGACATTATTTCCTTCTTGGTTGCTGGTTTGGGTGCCTGTAAAATCGCTGTTTTTCTGTCTTCGTCTAATATTCTACCTTCATTGGATATTACATATCCTAGGTATCTAACCTGTTTTCTCCAGAGTTGTAACTTACTTTTGTTTACTTTGTGTCCTTGTGCTGCTAAAAATTTCAATAATGCTATCGTATCTTCCCTGCATTGGTGTTGGGTAGGGGCTGCTAGCAAGATGTCATCTACATAAAGTAGAATCTGACTACCTCCTGGTGGAGTAAACCCTGCCAGGTTACTTGCCATTTCTTGTGCAAATATCGTTGGACTTTCACAATATCCCTGCGGTAGCCGAGTATAGATATATCTTTTACCCTGAAATGTAAATGCAAACCAATACTGGCTATCAGGATGTATAGGTATTGAAAAGAAAGCATTGCTTATATCTACCACAGTAAAATATTTTTGTTGTGGTTTTAAATCATTCAACAAAGTGTGTGGGTCTGGCACCGTAGGTGCTCTGGGTATTATTGCATTGTTTACAGCTTGTAAATCCTGTACCATCCGCCATTCCCCATTTGCTTTTTTAACAGGAAATAGAGGAGTGTTACATGGTGAATCAAGAGATTCTACCAGTACTCCTTCCTTGAGTAATGCTGCTGTTATAGGCTTGATTCCTTGCTCTGCATCTTTCCTCAAGGGGTATTGTCTTTTTTGTGGTCTAAATGCTGATTTTGGTGTAATAGTTACTGGTCCTGCTGTTTGAATAAGTCCTACATCTGATTTACCTGTTGACCAAAGAATGTTTGGTATATCACACAAGGCTTTTTCTTCTTCTTCTAATAAGAGTGCTAATCAGCTGTCTTCACTAGTTTGTAAGTGTACAGCTGGATGTGTCTGTGTTAGCCAATTCAATTTCTGTTTTTGTATTCCCTGTTCTGATAATTCTAAATCAGTTTGTTTTTCCCATCTTGTTACTTTTTCTCCTAAGTCTGCCCATCTCACATCCTTATTCTTTGTCAAGCTGACATGTGGTAGTCTATTAGATTTGTACAGTGTCATGAATTCCTGAGGTAGTGAACAGCTTACCACACTGTTTCCCTCAGTATCCCAATACAAGGTTCGTAATACTAATCTGTTAGCAGGATTCTTGAACAATTCTTGCTCATATTCTTTATCAGGTCCTGGCATGCTACAGTAGTATAGAGTACAATGTAACAAATGCTGTTGGTCAGTGTCAAGGGAGGGGGCCTTACTGATGGCTACATTCATCAGTTCTCCGGTCACTGCCCCTGGACCAGTCGTAACTAGGTCCTGGCTGTACCAGTAAAAGGTTTCACCCTCCGGTTGCACCACAAAAGTATCCATTTGTCTTTGTGCTTCCATTCCCTGCATAGTGGGGACTACCGCTATGCCAAATATCTGCATAAGATCTCTTCCCAGTAAGTTTACTGGACATTTTGCAGAAACTACAATTTTACTTTTCTGAGTCATGCCTGAAACCGGGTCAGTTATTGCTATATCATGGGAGAGTGGCTCCCTATATAGCTGTCCATTTGCTGCTTTCACTAATATATAGTCAGGTGATTCAGAATATTCTGGTAACTTTGAAGGGTGTATCAAAGTTCGTGATGCTCCTGAGTCACACAAGAATTTCACTTCCCTTCCTTCCACCAGAAGTGTAACTTCCGGTTTTGTGTCTGCCAAATAGAGCTCCAAGCTCAGTAATGCCAAATCTAAAATTTCACTTTCTTCATCCTCTACATCTGCCTGCACTTTCTCTGTTCCTTCTACTACATTTACGTTTGCCCTTTGTTTGTTTTCCTTCCCTGATGATTTTTGATTTTTATCACTATCATATAGTCAGTCCTCATCACCTTTATTTTCTGTAGTCACCTTTTTATTTAGCCTGCAATTCCTTGCTAAATGTCCTTTCTTACTGCACTTAAAGCACTCACCTTTTTTTTTTTTTTCTCTCTTCTAGTGTGTTTTTCCCTATTTGATATAAGTCTGTGTCCCCAAGTGTTTTACGTGTCCGGGACTTAGTTTTAATAGGATCTCTAACAAATGGTTTTAGTACTTTTGTAACTTCAGGATAACGTGGAGGTGGACCAGCTTGTCCTCCTGCTTCATATCCTGAAAAGGCATTGGAGGGGGAGGAGGGGCCGCTATTACTGTATTATTATCCTCTTTGTCTAAAAATAATGTTTTGCATTTTAGTTTTCTGTTCCCTTCGGTTTACTTCCTCAATCCACCTGTGTGCTTGAGGAATGCCTAATTGGTGTTGTTTTTTTGCCTGACCTTCTGCGTCAGATTTAAGCTGTTTTAAAAGTTTAACTAATGAAATCTTGTTTAATTTACCATCAAATCCGTATTTATTAACCCATTTTGTATAATACCTTACATTATCAGTCCGTTGTAATTACATATATTTTGCGTCATCAGTTAGGGGCGGATCTCGCGATTTTTTAGTGCACTGATTTCCCATTCTAAAAATGTTACGTAACCCTTTTCACCACGTGGTATTTCAGTTCCTTACACAGTTTATCTAGAATAACTGTCTACCTTATTCTGTTTCCCTGATCTCTGACAAAATATACAGTAATTTCCTTTTGTCCCTGATCTGTATAACAAATCTCTGACAATGACATTTACTGTAACCTAGTCCCTGATCTCAAACAGAAAAAAGGCAAATATTTTCCTACCTGAGCCTCCTGGGTCGACCAGTTCGAGACCGCTCTTGACCGCAGATCAGAAAGTGGCCAGCCTCTCAAGACGACAATTCAGTCGGAGGTCTTTGTGCTTCAAGAAGAACCATTTTGGTAACTTCTCCTGCGCAGTATTCGACCACCGATACACTCTGACCTGCAGCTTACCAAGGGAATTCCGGTTCAAGGAGGACCAAACTGTTAAATAAAAACAAATGATAACAACACAGGAGGCTCAGATGCAAAAGTTTACTAGTGTACACCAGGAGGCAAAAAACCATACAAGTACAGAGTTTTGTCTGACATGATGCAGGAAATGCACAATTTTATATAGTCTTACATTCAGGCTGTGCCCACCTTACTGACGTGGTTAGTCACAGGGCACCTACATCACTATAGTCTACAATATTCTATTTATAAGAAAAAGCTGATGTTATACATTTTAAAAGTTTTCCCATGGGAATAATACAGCCTTGCAAAGCACCTGGTTTATTATAATGTCTTTCTGTAAATGTTACTCTTCCAAGGTCTCAGGCTAGCTTGAATACAATGGTCGGCTCACTCTTGCAACAACTTTTACTTTAGCAGCTGTGTCTTATCTCTGATACATTCACAAGGTCAATTATCTCAGAGGAAGGAATAAGAATATTCAATGCTTTATACATTCAGTTTTCCTGACCCAGCAGATAATCATTAGTGAAAACATAAGCTTGCTGAGCTGGCTACTGCCAGGGTCAGAGTTCAAATACACTGCAGCTCCAAAGCTTTAAGCAATTACATGTAAAATCATTCTTATTGCCATATTGTAAATAGAATAAAATGCATTATATACTATTTGCTTTTAAACTAGCACTTTATACATGTTCAAATACATATTTTTCTAACACACGCTTACAAGTCTCATCTAACTTTTATAGTCACCCTATGAATATGAATTGGCATCTGAAGAGTTTACTAGGAATCAGGAAATGGAAGCAGATTGCCAGGCCTTCCTTCTGTAATGCAAACACAGACACACAGACCTTTGACTTAGGGAACCTCCTGCTGTGAGGCAACAATGATACTTACTGCATTACTGTTCCAGTCATGCCACAGTTCCTGTTCTAAATAAAACTTATTCGCTAACTGTACCACTGTGCCACACTTGCCACAGAACCTATTATAAATAAAACATGTTGCTTAACTGCACCACTGTGCTACTCATACCGCAGTACTTATTCTAAATTAAACATTATCTAACTGCAGCACTGTGCCACCCATACCACAGTACCTGTTCTGAATTAAACATGTCTAACTGCACCACTCTACCACTCATGACAGTACTTATTTTAAACAAAACATGTTCTCTAACTGTACCACAGTGGTATGCGCACAGTACCTATTCTAAATTAAACATGCTCTCTAACTGCATCACTGTGCCACCCATGCCACAGTACCTGTTCTAAATTAAACATGTTCTCTAACTGCACTACCATACCACTCTTGCCACAGTACCCCCATTATAAATAAAACATGTTGCTTAACTGCACCACTGTACCACCCTTGGCACATTACTTATTCTAAATAAAACATGTTCCCTAACTGCACCACTGTGCCACCCATGATATTACATATTATAAATGAAAAAGTTCCCTAACCACACCACTGTGCCACCCCTGCCACATTACTTATTCTAAATGAAACAGTTCCCTAACTGCACCACTGTGCCACCTCTGCCACATTACTTATTCTAAATGAAACAGTTACCTAACTGCCCCACTGTGCCACCCCTGCCACATTACATATTCTAAATTAAACATTTTCCCTAACTGTACCACAGTGCTACACATGCCAAGTACCTATTCTAAATTAAACATGCTCTCTAACTGCACCACAGTGTCACCCATA